>NC_056728.1:670526261-670833761 GCF_019279795.1 Protopterus annectens | reverse complement strand
ACAGTATATACTTCAACTGTCTTATAGCTACATTCTACTTCTCTTACCTGGTACACCTGTGGGGGGAATTTTTGTTAACACTACCTGGCTGTTTCTACACATATTCCCAGATTCCTAGTTACAATTCTGCACTTAGCTCTCAACCTCTTAATGCAAAAAATCTGTACAAAGCTTGACAAAATGGGGGTACAAATAGGGACATATTTTAAATATTGCTCTTATAAACATTTAGAAAGTTGCTAGAGTAACAGGATTTGTTTTAATATACGTTTTCTGAAGGATCTGAAGTCTGAAACTCAAATGTATGTCATTATTTAGTGACTACAATTCTGAGATCATCCCAGTGATTTGCCAGGAAAATAGAGGAACAGGCCAAAAATATGAGGCAAAAATCTGGA
This sequence comes from Protopterus annectens, assembly GCF_019279795.1. Classification (NCBI taxonomy): domain Eukaryota; kingdom Metazoa; phylum Chordata; order Ceratodontiformes; family Protopteridae; genus Protopterus; species Protopterus annectens. Next base: position 670,833,363 of record NC_056728.1, on the reverse strand, counting down.
CATACTGTGGAAATCTCTACAGCTGAAAGGCATGATCCACTTAGCTGGGCTATTCATTGCTTAGTATTCATATGTACACAATGCTTACACCCGGTCAACATAGCTGTGCAATGCTTAGCATTGCTTATGATGATATTAGGTCTTCCACCTGTATGGTATTGATTCATCATTCATTACATAATATAGATTTATTTACCTTTCCTGACATCCCCCAATGTGCTGTGATTAATTTATTCTTGTGTGACTATACTGTATGGAGCACTTGTGTTTATATGGGGGTTTCACTACTTTATTATACTGACACCTCACATCTGGGCCTAATACACTACTCTGGTTGAGAAAAATCAGTTGCTTCTTACATAAATATACAGAAAAATTAAAATTTGAATGTTTACACATACAAAATGAAAATGGCTTGGGTGAGGCTCAGCATACACTCTAATCACTACACTGTTCCACATTTATTTATGCTGGATGTCTATTGCTTTTTAACTTATCGTGCTGTTTCAGCTGGGCTAAGTGTAGCTAAGCAATGGGCACACCCACACAGCTACACTTAAACTTTATTGCATATATATAAAAAAATAATTTATTTGTTGTTTTTTTTTTTTATTTTTACCCTTCAGAATATCCATGTTAATGCTGAACCTGTTATTCTATCAACTTTCTGCTTTGTAGGGATGATTGTCCCTTATGGCTTTGTCCACATTCATTACTCTGACAGGTTGGGAGGTGTGCGCTATGTGCTTATGCGAAATTTGTTATTCTATCAACTTTTGGCTTGTTTGGGATGATTGTCCCTTATGTCTTTGTGCAGATTTCTTACCCTGATGGGTTAGGGGTGTTACGAGCATTCTTGCTCATTTTAAATTGCAGATCGGCAATTCTGGAGTGCAGGGGGTGTGTGTATTGTGAGAGCTCTGCTCTCAGACACATCCCCTGTGCTCGTACATGGAACCATGTCAGTTTTACAGCGTGGCAGCGTGCCTTCATACATATGCATGGCGCACTGCCGTGCTGAACAGGAACGGTTCCTGCCGTGCAGGAATAATTTATTCCTGCTTGGCTGCTTGCTGAAACTGAGGTTTCTGTCTAAATACATACAACATGTCACAACACCACCATGTTTAACAATCCATTATATTATCTGTATAGGTCATATGTGGGATCTGAATGCATGTGGGATCTGAACCCATTGCAGAGAACATCATAGGAGGCTTCAGTCATGCTGTTGCGGAAGTCTATTATAATGTCACTCTTGCTTAGAATAAAATTGTCACTGCTAGCTCAATTTAACATCTGAAAGAGTGTTATATGCACGTTATATATTTTATGTAGGCTGCTAATTGGCATGATGATTGTATGCACATTAGTCAAGTTACTTACTCTGCTCCCCTTTCTGATGTGAGTTATGCAAAATAATCCTTTAACATGTATATCATTATGTACTTAAGAACATAATGGATATAAAAACAATGTCTAAATATATACACCATGTGACAACATGATCACATATAACATTATCCATTACATAGATATAACATACATTACATTATCTGTATAGGCCATATGTGCCCATTGCAGAGGGCAGCATAACAACTAAAGGACAGTCACACAACCCTTTTTCCACACACTCATTACATTACACATTATCACAATATAGAATGAATAGTCAAAGTCATTCTCAACAACTACTGCGATTGTACTAAGTATCAGAGTGTATCTGTCAAATAAGCATCAAATTTACAACTTATGGAAATGCATGGAATTTGTCATCTTCCATAAGAATAGCACAGACAGTATAATGACAATAAACTTTGGATACCTTTTCATTCTGTCTATATCTACAGTACATGCAGTAGTAAACATCAGAGAGTAATGTACACTATTAGCATACATGTTACGGAAACCCTTGGAATTCTTCATTCTCCTTAAGCATCCCAGACTCAGTCAAGGTGGACATAATAGTATGTTATTTTCATCCACTTTTCACACGGCCTGTTTGCTTTAAGCCAAATATCCATATGTATGCTTTGTCTTCATCCCTACAAACACCCATTATTTCACAGCCACTTTGTATATCAGACTTGTCTGAACACAAAATAACTGTCAACATGTACAAAATTGAATTATAAACATTAAATATAATGTAGATATGTAAAGTATTGTATTCCCTCACATGAATGCTATCATGTGATAGCTTACCTTCAAAGATAGCTGAACGTCAGCCATACCTGACATTAAGTCCACCTATGTGCACTTTCAAGTACCATTTGTGCCATACATTATTAAAGTTTCATTAATGTTCATTACCATTTGCACACAGCCAAGTAACTTCTAGAAATTTGGCACATTAGCTAATATCTCAGTGTAACAGGAAAGTACTCAATACAATACCCAGTGGGTATCAGTGAATGGGACAATATGGAACACGTGCCAAATGCCCTCTAATAGCCTGATATTATCTTATATAAACCAGTTTTAAAATGTGATTTGGATATATTTACTGGTCATGCCATTGCTACCTGTGAACTAACTGGGACCTCAGTTATCATTTTTCAGAAGTGTTTTGTGGACCAAGTCCCTACTTCAAAAGTGAAGATGGTGACTGCACGGAGGCTTCAGTATATCCAGGCAGTAAACTGGATGGTGGAGTAGACCACCCAGATGCTCACTGGACATGAGCGTAAGCACACCTGAGGAACTTTGTGAAGATCGAGATCTGGAACTGGATTGCAAGTGAGCACAGCTTAGGGGCAGGGATTTTCCGGACTGGTGTGCAATTCCATCACCAGTATGATCACCTGCATCAGAGAGACACTGATGATATTTACTGGAGTGTCGCAGAGGTTCAGATGTCTACAATAAGTTTCATCAACCACACCTTAATACTTATATTATCATAAAAGTATTTCCTAGCTGTATGTGTTGATGGGAATGTTTTAAGTTGATTTCATTTCTGGCTGTAATAATTATAATGTACATAATATTACACACACACAGATGTGAATGTAATGCTATAAATATTCTTATTGCAAGCAGGAATGAGGAGTTATGTCATTTAGCTCAACTAGTTAAGCAATGCTACAGTGATTGATAATTTTCTATGTTTGTGTTCAAAGCTCATTGCAGGTCACTTTGTAAATATTATTGCTTATGTAGTTGGTTTTGAACTTAAGCAATTTAAGCCCTCTAATTTCTTGGCAAGTGTACAGTACATATTTTCTAAACATATAGAACAGCCATGTTTCACTGATGCCTGTAACCCATAGGCCTTGGAGGAGTATACATTTCAGTTTTCCATAATGGTTCAACAAGCAGCACACAGTATATATGTATGAATGCTGAATAATACAAACAAACATTATTAGTTTCTACAATATAAAATAAATAAATACTGAGACATACTACTGCTAATCGATGGAATATGTTGTAATGCCATAGAACTAATGTTGTGTGTTATAGGACATTTTGCTCTCTTTTACCTCAAGCTGTTGACCTCTAGCTCAACATGATTGTCTTAGGGATACAACTAGGTTTGATTCATGTTCTAGAATACTTGTATTTCATTTTGATACTTATTATTGGAGCAGAGGTATTAGGTAATTGTTTGTTCAGATATGCAGTATAGCTTTTTACATATCTAGTAGTTATGTTGTATATTGATATCTATAGCACTTAAACCTTGGATAACTGCACAAATTTCCAGTTGCCAGCTACATTCTGCAAACATTCCTCAATAATCCTGTATGATGGGGTGACATTTATGTACCATAGCTTAACCTGTTAAGCAATAGTCCAGTTTGAATGTTGCAGGGAGAAATGTAGGTTTGAATCATTGATGTTATTTTTATATTTCAGTAAATACTAATTCAGAAAAGGTATGGCAGATACTAGCTTGCACAATTATGCAGTATAGCTGTTTTAAACATCAAGTATGAAGGAGGTGCATTCATGCCTATAGCACTTAATTCATGGATAACTGGAAAATATCTCCATTATCTACAATTTTTTCTGGAAACATCCCAGTTCTGTCACTATGGCTGCATGTCTATCTCATTGCCAATGCATACATACTTACCTTTATACACCTATTGACACAATATACTCAGTTATATTTTAACATTGACTGACCCCCTGCAAAAAATAAATGGTGAGGTATGTTTCTACAGTGTTTTATATGTTTTTCTGTCTATATATGTCTGCCAAGTGCATGCACAAGTTCTGCTGTACTGCCTGAGACTGTGAAATCTGTGATTTTTCAGGTTTTGTTTGGTGCTGTGACCAGTCTGATGACATTCAATCAGGATTGCATGATAATGTATTTCAAATTCACATTCACAGCACATGTTATATTTAAATATGGCCTTTTACTTCAACATTACTGACCCATGTCTGTAACTCTCCCTTCTACAGTCATACAGTTATGTTATTTAAGCTACTTAAATTGATGTAAGCACAGCCAAGGTGAATTAGCTAGGCATAGTAGGAATCAGGGTAAGAGTTCAAACTTAGATAACAGTTATAGGTGCATATCTGTGTTCCTACTGTTTGTATACATTCTTCATCATGTGTAAAGTATTGACAGTAACACAGCAAGGATTACATGTACAACATGTAAACTTGCATGTCATGTCAAGGCTGAGGAACATCTGATCCTTATTATACTTTACTGTTAATTCTTAAATACCAAACACTGTATAATCAACTGACAGAATCCTTCCATGCCAGTAAAAGGTATTATTTTTTCCTTTTTGGTGGGGATAACGACAGAGCCCAGAATCAACCATGTGCATTAAGTGCATGCAAAGGCTGGAGGATCAGTGGAAGGAGATAGGTATGTGTTCTAACTGTAAACATTAATTTCTCAAGAAACAACCATAACATTGTTAAGAAGTCACTTTTGCTTGCAAAGTCAGGCAGACTAATATTAATGCAAGACTACCCACAATGCATCTGCAAGGAAATGCAATAATCATTGATTTAATGTGAATAATGTTATAGATGTAGTGCAAAGTTCCACTTTTCAGTTATAAGCAGAGAACCTTTGAGGAAATGATCATATGTTTTAAGCATAACATGACAACCATATATGTGTAACTGTAATAGTGCTTTTAATCAAAGTGTTTCTCATATAAATTATTGTGTTGTTACCTGCTTAAGAAAAAGCAGATAATGGCAAACTTATATGCCTAGCTTTGTTGTTCACTGACATATTTTTTTCTGAGGTGGTATACTGCATTTTAATTCGCTGATGTTGTGATGTCAGCCATTAACCATGTTACACCGCTCTTCTCATTTTCATATAGTTAATCAATGTTTCCATTGCTTGTTCATCATAGTGTTCTTAAGAAATACATGTTACTCATGGGATTTCAAAATGATATCTTAGTTGCACATAAACCTCAGGTACACTTGAGCTTACCAGACTGCCTGCATGTTTGTATTGTACAGTATATGCAGGGCTTTACATCACAGGTTCCATTCAAAATGTTATTCTGTCTATGCCACTGTCAGCGTACAGCATAGAAATTGTTTTGAATGCAGACAACTGTCATCATTCCATGACAAAATGTCATGCTATGAATGTCTTGATGTGTCATGATATGTATGTATCCTGCTTTTGTACATGTTGGTTTTCAGGCATACTGATAGCTGTTTTATACTTGCAAGTCATAACAACATTTTCCTCAGATGAACCTTCTTGCATGACATGTAATGCACTGGGGTAAGTTAAAAACATGCTATGACAGACATAATGTCCCACAAATAGCTATAGATTGATATTATACATACAAATTAATAATAAGACATTGTGAATGTTGCATGATCCTGACCAGACGTCTACCTGCCACCCTCAGTTACTTATATTATACAAAGCACATACACACATTATGGGCCACATTGTCTGATAATATTTTTAACTGACACCTGTATTGTATTGTGATATACCTACAGCAAACAAGTCACAGTTAGTGTCATATTATTGTGTCTTATCAACAGTATAGCATATGTCTTTCAAAGTATTTATTTGGGTATCATCTAGTGGATTATAACAGGGATGTATTGAACAGGAATGAATACTTGACTTTTTTTTACATTGTTACGTATTGAAATGGCTTTCCTCATATGTATTATTACAGTTGCATACAGTCATACATTACTGTGCTGTGACATAATGAACCATTTCCACCCATAGAGCATGTCAGTTTGTTTATGTTATGTAGTCCTTGTGACAATGTGTGGTATTGCCAACTATGTCAGGAGAAGTAGGTCAGTGGATATGTAACATATGCCAGCATAGCTAGTTGGAGTTCTGTAAAGAATTATATGTCATTTGTATATCAAACTGATTAGTACAGGTGCTTGTGTTGAAAATGTATTTGTAAAGTTGCTTGTGTTAAAAAATGTGTCAACAGTGGGTCCTGCTGGACAGAAAAAGAAGTATACCTGTATGTCAGACTATATGGTAACTATCAAAATGAATACATTGTAACAAAGGATACTGGAAGAGGAAAGGTTGATCTCAGTCCAGCTAACTTTGAAAAATAGTTTAAAATTAAACTACTTGGTATAAGCCATTAAGATTGAATCTCACATGTCTCAATGCAGCCAGAGACAAACATGTCTGTACTAGGAAGCCTCCTGTATTGTTTTAGCAGTGAACTAATTGCTACTCTGGGAGGATTGAAGTTTGAAATTGTTTTATGACTTCCAGATGCTACAACAGATCTTAGCAAAGCTCTATGAGTGTATATCATTAACACATCTGTGCCAAGTCCTAGGAGCTTCTAGTAAAGGGTGGTAGCATTGGAATCAGAAGTCAGAGGAACAGTTGTATGTGATGCCATTCTGTAATCCAGCACAAAATGATGTTTTAATACTAGATGGGACTGAAGTCTCAGAGCACTCTGCTTTTTAACCTGACACAGAAGGATCACTCACCTACTTCATCTTGCCTTGGTTTAGTAAATAACAAGAGAATAGTAATTCTTTAGTCAAAAAAATATAGTGAGATTAGCTAAGTACTGTTTTTCTGTATCTGTGTGAACCTAATCATCTGTGTTATTTTTAATATTTCCTGTGATAAAACTCTGGTGTTTACTGTAAATAGGCATTTAGTACTTTCATGTTCTTTTTTATTTATTATTAAATGTATTTAAACTTTTCATTGTGGCTGGTCCTTTCGAGATTATTTTAACCTTTGAGAGTGCTTATATTTATTTGGTGACACCATAGCCACTCCTAAAAGCCTTACTGCATTGGACAAACACTACCATTTGTATTAATATTAATTCCGCTCAGTATAATTGGGTACACTTGTAAGAGCATTAGAGTAACTGGCTTTGGAGTGATGGTAACAGTAACTACCTTTTAGTCTGGGCAGAGGGGCATAGCTAGCAAATCTGTTTCAGCCTTTCCCATGTGTGTGTGTGTGTGTGTATGTGTGTGTGTGTGTGTGTGTGTGTGTGTGTGTGTGTGTGTGTGTGTGTGTGTGTGTGTGTGCATGTGTAAAAATCAAATCTCAAAGAGTGTGTGTGTGTGTGTGTGCATGTGTGTGTGTGTGTGTGTGTGTGTGTGTGTGTGTGTGTGTGTGTGTGTGTGTGTCAGCTACTTGGAACAGGGACACAGAGCACTGGTTTCACATAGAGGGTGTTGGAGGACTTGGATTGGATACTCCGCTGAGGACTCAACTCTGCAGCTCTACCAGTGGGGAGTCTTATTGGGGGTCTGGAGAGAGAGAGAGAGAGAAAGAAAGAGAGAGAGGAAAACCCAGAACCTGGATTGAGTGTCTTCCCTGTGTGCTCTTAAGGGAAATTGTGCTTAATACAGACAGCTGCATCTGGAAATACTGTGTGTATCTATCTTTGTTCCAAGTCAACATCCCTCTCCAGTGTCAGTGGTGAGTCTTCAGGCTCCTTGCTTACTGGCCTACAGGAGGGGCATCACAGTCCTAAATATTGGTGGACATGGATCGTGTTTATATACATTTTTTGGTTCAACCTTGACCGAGTGTGGGCCTGTGTCTGTTCACTGTATGGATGATGGAGAAGATGACATGCCAGACCCCTGCCAGGCAATACTGAGTAAGAGGAACAATAAGCTGGTGGGATGGGCAATGATAATGATGGTGACAGACCCTGACCTGCACATGCCATCATTCCTGCTACTTGTCACTGGAGACATCAAACCCCACAACAGGGAGATGATTTTAAGGGGACCAGATCTATGAGGAATGTTAGATATATTTCAGATGCAGATGATGAACCTGATCACCCACTTCATTCAGGACATGACACAGGTCAAGTGTGACTCCTTCCAGGATAACATTAGGGGGGTCATTTGTGATGTTTGACCCCACTGAGCTGGGCCTCAGGACTATAAGTATTGTCTGCTTTGATTCAACTATGTAATGCTGCCACCATGGTGTATGCAACTTTACAAAATGTAATATAGGCAATATTGTGCAGTCACAGATATTGCTGTCATGCATAGTGGATATATGTCTAACTGTACAATGCAGATATCATGACATAGGTGGCATTAGGTTACACATGATGTATGACACACATAAACGCAGTACACATGCACTAAGTTATTACAAGTATATGATGTGCTGTACATAATGCATGTATTCCTCCCTGAGGGCAGATTTGCTACACCTTAACTGTGTGTATGTATATGTGTATATTCTTATGTATGCGGCGTAGCATAGTATTATGTCTGATGCACTGTGGCCCAGTATGTGGCAGCTCAACTGTTGCAGTAACCATGATGCAAGTGAGAAACAATTGTTCTGCTTACATTGTCCCACTGTATACATGTGTGGGGTGACAGCAACTCAATAAATGTATTGTTCTCTTATTTTTCACTTAACACAGTGGGATGGGTCCATTTCCTTTATTTACATGTTATCCATGTGTATGCATTGTACCTATTTCACTCTTGGTTGTTGCTGTCTTTTTAACAAAATGACCAGTCCTTGCCCATGTGATTCATGTAACATTATGTTGTCATGCTGTCACACTAGCAAAATAGTTTTGTGTGTGGCATGTACCCGCACATATTGTGCCAGAATTGTTTAGAGCCATCAATTATGCTGTCTAGCCATGTGATGTACATTAGCCATTTGCTTTAATGTAGCTTGGGTGGACTTCCACACTTCTGTATGTGGTGAACATGTGCATGCGCAATGTGACCCTTTATATACAATTCCCAGTTATATTGTGTGCCTATTTAATTTGCTTGCATGTCCTTATTGATATGGATTTCTGTTGTCCACCTCCCTTCTTCTTTTAACCTTTATCATATGTTGCACATATACAAGGCATATGTTTAAAGCCCTCTACATTAGCATCATTGTCATGTATCTTCACTGTTAAAATAGTACCTTGTACAATAATTTTGCCATGATACACATGGAAGGCATATACAGGCATCATTTATCCTGTTGTACTTGTGTTTTGACTACTAAATAGGACATTTTTTTACTTAATTCCTTAGCACAAGCTTGGCTGCCACATAGTTTGTAACATCTCATCACTATATAATACATAGGTACTTTGGTATTTCTGCATTTTACCATTGCTGCTATGCATACCTGCCCTGCTTGCAAGTTTTCCTTCACCTTTCTTGTACAGTGTGCTATCTGTGCAACTTACCTCACCTTAATGTATATTTCCAGCCTTTGTCTGTCATGTATTGTGATATTTGGTATATGTTTATTCCTGCTGTCTTACCCTTTCCTCCTCATCTTTCCGTGTTTAGATTGAAGGACTTTAATAATGCATGGCCCAGAGTATGAATCCCTTGTCTGGCCATATACAGATTTGTCATGCATGCTTGAGAGTGCACTGATCTTGCTGGATATATCTGTTTTCCACTGAGTTATTCTATATACACTAAGGCATGTTAGCCTATTACTTGTTTATCAGCAACGTTTGCTCAAAACTCAGTGAAATGTGCTGGATTCTGTGAACTTTATGAAATCTGGACCCTTAACTATGCAGGTAAGGCTCACATTTGGCAGGGGTGTAATGCTACCCACCCTTGACTACTCCCTACTTCCACTGACTGGCTCCAATTCATTTAGAAGCCTGCATAAATGTCAAGCACTTCAGAATCACATCAGCCACTTTACTACTGGAGCCTGCAGTAAGCTGCATCCAGGTCAGATACACTGACATAAACTACATGGTGCAGCTCAGTCAGACATATAAAACAACTACATATGACTACAATGTTAGTGAGGCTAAGGACTTACTAGGAGGTCATGTCTGGGTGTGGATCAATGAACTTATATAACAAGAAGATGACATGTATGTTACCTTTGCAACATATGTGACATACACGAGCAAGAACAAAATAAGACACACCTGACATGTCCTCACAGAAATCCACTGCCAGAGGTGAGGGCTGCAATGCAACTGTAATAAGGAAACCAAGCCATCAAGCCGGTATTTGTAAGTGCATACTCAATATCATGTACCAGTCTAACAAAGGTATAAAACACAGTAGGTAATATATACACATACTGGTTGGTTGAAACTGATGTATAGATGGCAGTTGTCCTAACCAGGTGTAGAAGGGCACAGTATTAATGGAGGGCACTGACATGTATGAAACAGGTGAAATGTCATACCAGTTACATCTTCCCTGTTGGTTTCTCATCAGTTATAATGTGGATCCTGTAGTAAGAAAAAACAAACAAAGCCCAAAATGTAGGTATGTAATGCAGACATGAACTCACGTGGAGATGCATGATGACATACAGACTACACTAACAGGATATGGAGAAACTCATATGACATATGATGATCTGGTTTTCCAGATTTACCTATGTATAGAAAACATTATCATGAATATCATACATCAGAGGTGTGATACACAGTGCTGAAACCTATAAACACAGTGGAAAACCATACCTGGTCAGGCTGTAGGATCACCTGCATGGCCCATGTTGTATGATGATGTATCTGTAGGTAACAAGTACAGAGATACATCAATGTGTCAGTACACACCACTGTTACAACAGTCAGCAGAGGCAATAACAGCTATTGGTCACAGTAACAGTATATGCAGACACTGCTGATAGCACACCATAACACTTAATTTGTGTATTGTCAGCATGTGTGTTCCCATAATCATGATACCATTCTGTTGCTGGAATGCAAAAATAACAATACATGAATAAGTGTGAAGCAACAATACATAATGAGGTAGTGTATATGCAACAATGTTCTGAAAATTATGAAATGCATGTATGTCCTGGGACACCTGCTTCTATACTTCCACTAGGCATATATTGACTGCAATTAGTTTTATGCAGGGATGCCAGGAACACTGTTATCTTGTCTGGTGGAGTCAGTGGTGAGCCTCCATCAGTGCCATTCCTCTACCTGTCATACCTTTAAATCCTGTTGGCTGCATGAAAGATCAGGTCAGAGCAGCATCACCAACAGGTCATCCAGGATCTTTTGTAACCTTCCACAGCATTTATTATTTATTGGTCCACATGACATTCCTACACATAGTATGTCCAGTCCATCCAAAAAGACTGCATCCATGCTGGCACAGAGCATCAATGATGATGTAATTTTTTCACAGAGAGAAATTACCTCCACTTCAGTTTGTCATCTCAAGGACAGTGATATGCACATGGTAAATTTTATCTGAGAGCCCACATATTGACAAGAAGATGTTGCAAGCATATGCCACTTGACCTGCTCTCCATTCATGTGCAATGCAAAGCTATATAAAATTGACCTTGTCTTAAAATAGTAAATGAGTGATATGAAATCAACTTCTGACTATATAACACATGGAAAAACATCATCATTTGTGTGTTGAGGTCATATAGGAGATCTGAACCCATTGCAGCAGAAATCACAAATGTGAAAGAACATCATAATCATTGTGCCACACACTCAGTAAAGTATGAATTAACTTCACACATTAGCATGCACATCGTAACATAATTGTTATGTGTAAACTGATAATGTTGGGTGGCTGTCATACACAAGTGCAGTGAGTGAAACATGTTGTAATAATAAAAGTTGCTGTCAATATATGGTATGCAGCACAATACTACAAAAGAAAACCAGTAGAAAACAAGCAGTCATAGTAAAATGAATTGTTATGCATGAATACGTACATATCAACACAATAAACAGTGTGCAGGCAATACCATCTCCATTTTGTCTGCATGGGATGAAATTCACTAAAAACTATTACTATATTACTATCATAAGAAAGTATCTGTACATGAGCCATTGTCCCAGATATGGATACCCTTAGAAAGCCTTGCTATCTGTAGGCATACCACAGACAGTACACGGTAACCAGACATGAACACAGAGGTATTTTCATTCTGACACTATCTATTGTGCATGTATAACTAAGCATCATTGAATAGCTATGTATAATGTTGTCTTGCTTTGTTTACCTACTTTGCTTGCTGGCATGTCCTTCTTGATGTGGACCCATGTTGTCCCCCTCCCTTCCCACTTTGTAAGTTTGACATATGTCTTAGACAGATGCATGGTATACATTAACCTTCATTTATGTTATCATCCATTATCATATAGTTGTACTGTCACAATGCCACCTTGTGCCAATGATTTGACCATTATATAAATGCTGGAAATATTCACACAAGTTGCTGGTTATTGCTTGCATTACATCCTTCTTTCGGTTGTATTTGTGTGTTACGTATTACCTGGAGTATTTCGTCATAGTTTATCTGCACAACCTGACATTCATTATATAGCATTACTTGTGCATTTCCTACCATTTATTATTCTGTGTCACTGGTGTGTGTATGTTTATTCACATTGCTTTATGATAGGTTCCTGTTAGGCCAATGAAGGTGACACATATGTCAACACCTCTGTGTTGCCTCTGACATGGTATATGTCAGTCACATATGCATTCCATTCCATGTATGTTTGGGTTGTGTGCACCTACTAGTGTAATGAGCAGCCACTTTGTTGCTTTGTTGCAGTACTGCTGTTCGGCACTGTGCTTGGTTGCTTGCCTTTCACATACATTTGGAGGTTCTATTCTATCCTCTGCTGGTCTTCATTTGCATTTCATTGTCTATATTTACTCATCTGTGTTGTTGCTTGGCTTACATTTGCACTGCTAACAGACTGCTTGATACTAGACGTCATATCCAATATGTACTGCAGTGCTGACAGACTACTTGGGTATTGGATCTCGGATCCCTATCGGTTTATCAAAGTTTGAAAATTTCAAAGACTATATGGCCAAGACCATATGTTCGAAGTTTTGAAATTCGAACACTTTGTATTGAGATTGCTGTACAGCACGGAACCCTTGATTTGCAATTTTCTTCATTGTAGTGCAGTCTCAGAGTTAGTATATTTAATTAGCAGGGAGTGTGGAGGGCACAGCCCCTCATGTGTGGGGGGTTCAGGGGGGGTTTCCACTCTGCAAAAATGTAAAGGTAAGCTGTTTTATTTTATTTTAGTGTTTTTTATTTTTATTCCAAAGTCTCAGAACTTCGAACATATGATCTCGGCCATATGGTCTTCAAAGTTTTGAAATTTCAGTACACTGATAGGGATCCTTGGATCCTATATCAAATATGTACTGTGATCCCTATGTCTTCCCCTGCAAACAAAATCCTGCTATCAGTTAAACACATTCAGGTAAGACTGTCACACAGTTTGCAACATGTCAGAACGTCATATTCATAAGTACATATATAAATCTGCATTTAATCATGGCTGGCATGCATCCCTGCCCTGTCTGTTCATTTTCCATTGCCCATGTTGTACATTGTGCTGTCTATGTGCCTTACCTTTCCATTATATTTTTTTTCTGACCTTTATCATGTCTTGTGATTTTTGTTATATGTATATACCTGCTATTTTGTCCTTGTCTTACTATTTCCTTGACTTTTCCTTTCCTTCTATTCTCCAAACAAAAAAAGAGGGGCTATTTCCACCTAAAAAAAAATACCAGTGCCCCTCTGACTGTCCCTCAGATTTTCATATTCCAACACATCTGCATTTCTATCTCCCTATTTCCTTGTGTGTGTGTGTGTGTGTGTGTGTGTGTGTGTGTGTGTGTGTGTGTGTGTGTGTGTGTGTTTGTGTGTGTTACTTGTGTTCCCCACACACGTCCCACACACACATTGTTAGCCCTACCTAAGTGGCCATGATCACTCTTTGCCTTTATTCATTTCGTTTATTGGAAATTTTACGGATTCAATCATAGTCCTTATTTTCTGGTGAATGTATTTTGTTAGCACACAACTTTTGGAGACACCTGTAATTGTTTGTGGACCTACTGGACAGATATTTGTAGATATGTGTTCATTTAAATGTCCTGCAGCTTGCAATGGGCTTGTAACATTTCTGTAGCTTTGGTACTGCACATCATGGTTTATGGGATTTACCTGGGTTTGTTGAAGTCCCATATTATCAAATCCCACTTTGTTGACACTGAAAATATCAAAAGTCCACATCATCGAATGAGCGGAACAACGAATATCCACCCAGGGTAAGTAACCAGTTACTCCACACAAAACAAAACAAACTGCACCTTCCCTAACCCACCCAGGTGGGGTCTACATACCCCACACCACACAATGTCGGGGGCTGCACCCCCTTACCTCCCTAACTAAATATATCAAATCCAAGATTGCACTACAGTTAGGAAAAAGGCAAAGTTCACCATCTTGAACAACTGGTTACTTACCCTGGGAAGATCTTCGTTCTTCCACTGCTTCAATGAAGTGAGGTTTGATATTTTGTCTGTGAACAAAATAGGATTCGATAATTTGAGATTTCAACAAAGTCAGGTAGACCTGGTTTATGATATACTTTATTAGAATTATGGATTTTCTGTGACTGCTAGACAGTGCATCAACACTGTTGGGCAATTCTGTTTTGTGACAACATATCCTAGGTTCACTGATGAATATTTCCATATTATAGGCCTATTTGCAAAGTTTGTGCAGATACCATTGGAATGCAACAGATTCCGCAAACATTATAGAATCTAGGCCAATGTCTACTGTATATATTTAGTTGTACTACAACTAGGTCATGACTGATAAGTTGCCCCTATGGTCCATGTCACTTGTATGGTAAATAAAATCAAAATAAACAGACAAGATAACAATAAAGAGCCAGATTTTCTGTGTTTACAGTTGAGCTGTATAAGATGTAATGAAATTATTTTACCCTCTGTTATTGCATGCATTTTGTTCAGCTCAGAATGAGAGTCCTACCTAATGACCCACTTCATGAAAATTCCCCTTTAGCTTTCTGTTATTGAAACAGATAAATACCTTAATAATATTATACTTCTAGACATGGATCTCATTTCAACTTTAACTACACATTATTGTCTCAGTCTGCGCCATGAGACTGCATAATTTATTGCCACTCCTGTTATCAAAATGACAGTATAAATTCATTATGAAATACCACATTAATACCATTGTTCTGAGCTGACACAAGTGGCTCATTGAGTAAACATTTCTAGATCATTATTTTCTTGTTAGAGAAAAAGCCTGAGAATGATAAGCCTTTCATCTCAGATAATAAACTTTTGTTGAATTTTAAGATCATTTCACAGATATCTCAGTTTATATTTATAAAACTAGTAACTTAAATATCTAAATATATTTTCTTTTCTTCCTAATGTTCTTTCTATTGTGGTGCAAGGTAGGGCTGCCATTTCTTCCTCCATTACTGTCTCTTTGAGCTGTCTGAAGGCTATAATGTTAGTCAAACAGAACATAAGAGTGAATTGCTTATAATCTGCAAATGACTCCAATGCCATTAGAGACAATACCTTTCTTACACTGCTTATCCTTTGGAATGCTTTTAAAAACTAGAGATTTCCATGCTTCCTTATTAGTGACTTAGAGATAAAATAAATGTGACGCAACCTCAATTGTACAGATATCAGCATACAAATGTATAAAATGCCTTCAGCTAAGACATAATAATCTAGCCTGGCATCCTAGTTTATACAATATGCAGTAAAATAAAATTAAATGGAGTTTCATTTATATTTAACATTTAATTGCATTTGTACAACAAATGTGATTTTTTTCTCACTAAAAGAAATTTTTTTTGAAAAAAATATGTTTTTATTATGTAATGTTTCTCTGATTAATGTCTACAAAAAATGACTAGCAAAGTTTATACAGGGGCATGGTAAATCACTTGGTAATGCTGGTCGTCATTTTACTAAGTAAAAAAAGAAGAGTACTCAGCCTTTTGCCTTTTGTACCTGTTTTCTAATCACCTGCCTAACACCTTTCTTTTTGTCTGTTACTTTCTCTCTCTGTCCATCTGATGTTCTCAACACAAGTCATGAATTAATTAAAAAACATACCCCCAGATTCAGCAAGCCCTGCACAGTGTGCAGGAATAGTGCAGGAGCTCCTGGAGGCAATATGGCTGCCATTCAATCCAGGAATAAGCTACAGGGATGTGCACGAGAGCTCCTGCACTATTCCTGCATGGACAAAGCTCCTGTATGCAAATTACCCCATTTGCAGGCGAAAACCATGCAAATGAGGTAAATTTACGATCCAGGAAGCTGTCAGCCAGCCGTGCAAGACTAGTGTAGTGTGCAGAAATGTACTCAGTAACCAAGTATATTTCTGCAAACTACAAAACGGAGCCATGACAGCTCCAAATAAAGGGTGTATATTATGTGGAAACCATGCCAATGGCCAAATATATAGCCATTTGCATGGAAAACAGTTGCAAAAATAACTTTTATTTTTTTTTAGCCAATTTCGGCTGTTTAAGCATAGGGCAGCGGTGCGCAAATGGGATTGGGCCAAAAATATAAAAAATAACCTGAAATAAGCATTCTAATCAAAATCACTATTTTGCCATTATACTCAATGGCAGGCAGAAGAAAACATGGCCAGTGAATAGTGGTTACTAAGGGGGAAGGCTCAATGTGGGACCTGTAACTATGCATTAGCAGGTAATCCTATGCAAATGAGGGGAATGATACTGAATCCCAGATTTCCCCTCAATGCTAGCCAGTACCCAACAGTGTAAGTGCAGAAATAGCATGGTTCAAGCCTAAGAGTTAGCTGACATCATAGGGGGTTGTCAGGCATACTCTAAGCTTATTGGAGCCCTGTGGCTCGGGTTTTCCCTTAGCTTGGAAGAGCTAAGCAAGGGTGTGTGTCTGAGGCTGCCTAGCACTCTTTACATTGCCTAAGTGGGAGTGCGTGCCACACACCATGTTTTTAAAGGGAAAAAAAGTAAACCAGGAAATTGCTCTGTGCACATTTGAGCACTGTGTTTGCGCTGTGTGCCCCCAGGCTTAAACAGAAGGCAATGAGAAGGGAAAACAGCAGTAGGAAGGTAATCAAGGAGAACTAGCATAGCTGGCAGGTGAAATGTGTCAGAATCAGCCAATTACACAGGCAGCAACCCAGCCCAGCACACTACTATAAACTATGCAAACACTTTACCCTCTAGTTTTTCCCACATACTTTATATCACAGGTGTATACAAGTGGGGAAATTATAACAAACAAAAGCAACAAAATTATAGGGGCTGTAGCAGCTATCATACATCAACATGTGGAAGAAGCTGAGGGTGATGAGGATGAGAATGCTGTCGACCAACCCACAGTGAGGAGGCGGAGAAGAGTGTACAGACCCAGGGTAACCTACCAGGGGCTACATGAGCTGGAGTGCTATAGGGTGGACAGGGACCTCCTACAGCAAATTGTTGAGCTGTGCCGGCCATGCCTGACACACAGACCTAACAGAGGGGAACCCATTCCGGTGGATACCAAGGTATGTGTAGGCCGAAGAATACTAGCCACAGATACCTTCCAAAGGCCAACTGGGGATATCATGGGGATCTCACAGGCATCAGCATCCAGGGTACTCCACCAGTTCCTGGAAGCTATGTCAGTATATGCCGGTGAGCACATATATTTTCCCAACACCCATGAGGTGTTGGCCAGCAATATGCATCTCTTCCACCAAATAGCAGAATACCCTGAGGTAGTTGGTGCTATAGACTGTGCGCACATATGCATCAAAGCACCACCCGGTGAGCAGGGTCTACATCAACCGCATGGGCTTCCCCTCCAGCAACTGCCAGGTCATGTGTGATGCCCAGGGCATAATAATGAATGTGTGTGCTGGCTGCCCTGGAAGCTATCATGACTCCCACATCTGGCATCTGACACAGCTGTACCAGAGATTTGCCAATGGGGACATCCCTTATGGTCACCTAACGGGGGATGCTGGTTACACACTGGAGCCATGGATGATGACACCCATCAGAAATACAGACACCCCCAAACAAGAACTCCATAATGAGGTACACGCACAGACCAGAATCATAATAGAGCATGTGTTTGGGATGTCCAAGTCACAGTTCCGGTGACTGGACACATCTGGTGGAGCCTTGCAGTACTCACCAGCTACATGTACCCAAATTGTCATCATATGTGCCATGCTACACAATATGATCCTGCGGAAACAGCTGCAGCAGGAACAGCATGGAGCAGGGCCACACAGCCCCCCACCATTGGCATGGCCTGCACAGGCACAGAGTGACATGGTGGAGGAACAACCTGAGCCTGCCCCAGTACGCAGAAGGAGGCATGCCGAGTGTGCCCTGGCCTTGGCAAAGAGGCAACACATAGCACATATACTGACACAGTAGGGACCCAGGGAATGACATCTCTCTCTGACTCGCACATACAGTAAAAGGGATGCCAAACATGGCAATACCTGTGCTTAAACATGTATAGGGAGTGTACTATGTGCATCCAACATAGGCAGCCATCCTCAATACTGGCACAGCCATAAGGTAAGTCACTCTTCCTACCAATTACCAAATGGAATAGTATGTGTTGTTGCTTGTATCTATGGTATCGATGTGAGCATGCAAGGGAATCAAGTGTCTGAATGGGATGCCAGCAGATAGTAGACACCTATAGTGGCAAAATGAGATCTGTAACAAATACTGGTGTCACCATAGTAGCCAGTACTAGACAAGGTGACAAAACCCACTGCAGGAAATGTGCTGGGCCACATGTGTGTCCATATGACACACACATGCCAGTCAGGGAGGCTCACATACCCAACAACAGTCTCAGCCAGCAGGACAGGTGTAGACAAACACAAACAAAGGCTGTGCTAAGGCCTCTTATTGATGGCTATGGGTAACCTCCCCCCCCAGGCCTACACAGACAGACTACAACAGGTCAGGCAGTGGGATGTTAGTACTAAAGGGTAAGAAGTCAGAAACTGAAATGTAGGTCAATCAAACCTAAGACCTGTAGTACACTGATATGCCTCTAGTCAGCATGATAGGTTAGAATACAGAATGAAATGGAGTACCTGACATATCAGTACAATCATAGCAAATCTGTACAATTGTCAGGTGTGCCCCCAATCCTATGTAGAAATGCAATAACAGTCAGGTGTACACCCCCATACCTATGTAGACATGTATTAACACTCAGGTGTGCCCCCCCATTCCTATGTACAAATGTAGTAACAGTCAGGTGTGCCCCCAATCCGATTTAGAAATGTAGTAACAGTCAGGTGTGCCCACCCCCATCCTATGTAGAAATGTAGTAACAGTCAGATGTGCCCCACCCATACCTATGTAGACACATAGTAACAGTCAGGTGTGCCCCACCCAATCCTATTTAGAAATGAAGTAACAGTCAGGTGTGCCCCCCTTTCCTATGTAGACACGTAGTAACACACAGGTGTACCCCCCAGTCCTATGTAGAAATGTAGTAACATATATGTGTAGGTATAATAACAGTGGAGCACAGATTACCTGAGCTGGCCAAGGTAGCAGGATAGATTGTAGCATGTGTACAATATGCAGGTCTGCGTGTGTTAGGTTGGTGTGTGTTGTATATTGCGTGAGAGTGTTCAGTATGTATGCATGGTGAAGTTTGTCCTAGTGGCCATTGTCCAGTACTGCCGATGACAGGGCCAAGTCCTCACAACTGCAGTTCCAAACACAATGCTTCAAAGTATAACACATTCTTGCAGTAAGTCATTGTAAATGTTTGGAAGTAATATGTGTCACCATCTGAGAAATGGACATGACATGACAGTCGGCCCAGATATACAAGCAGTACACAGGGGAAAGTACCCCAGACAGACAGTATATAATATGTAACTGTCAAATGGACACACCCTTGGAATTGTACATGCAGGTTTGCAGCACATTATCTGGGCTAGTAGTAGGGAATACCAATGTCGTCTGGCCAAACACTGGCAGACCACAAAGGTCATAGGAATGATGTATTGAGAAACAGCTGATGTCCCTGCACAAGCCATCATAAGTGGAATGCTCCATGCATATCTGTGAGTTAAATGCAAATAGTGTCCATAGCACACATGCATGCAGCTCACCCAACCACCACCCACAGGTACCTGTCCAGTCTTATCCCTGCTCTTGGAAATGAGTACAATAAGACCCCCACCTGCGTATGGCAATAGTGAAAAAATGCAGCATGTAGAGCAGGTGTCCTATGCAGGTGTGTCCCTAGCTGTAAGCAGCACCCTGCCAGCATCCACACCACTGGATCAATACTGATAGAAAGTACTGCCATGAACACCTTGCACACCTACCCTGTCACCCCAGGGGAATATACTGTATTGCAGTCTGGGACTGTAGAACTGACAGAATGCAACTGCCTGCTACAGCTGGCCTGCATCACTACCAAATGGTCTACAGTCCTCTTCCAAAGGCCTGTGTCTCACCCGTACTGCCAATGTATTTTATGTCAAGGACTCCCAAATAACAAGATAACACAGTCCACAGAACCCATATGCAAGGCCATGTGGACAAATCACAGTAACATGTCCACCATGTCCTACTGCATAAATAGTGAACCAACACCAAATTACTGCTGTGATGAGGTGATAACTATAGGGAAAATATCAGAGAATGTTTGCATAACGTATGGAAGAGGATAGAATAATGGGGGATGAGAGCATGGGCGGCATGGAGTGTGTGAAGTCTAAAACTCAGCTGTGTGCACATACTATCCCTGGCTGCAAACACAAGAATGGGTGACTACAAATCTGCTGGTAAACCACAATGTGTAGGGGTAATGTCCAGAATTATGACCCCTGCCTCTGGGTAACCTGTGTGAATCTGTACAGCTGTGAGGTATCGCCATAGCAAGATATGGTCATACTGTCACGTTGATGGATGTACAAGTATGGGATCCTCTGCTACCACTGTACCAAGGTGTTGAACCAGTTGCACAGACCCAGCAGCAAGTGTCTGCAGTGCCACCTCCAAAATGGCATGAGTGTGCAAGAATATGTAGATGTTTGACCACAATACTGGACACAGCTGCATTCACCCTGTGTTCCCCAGGAGATCACTGCAAGCAAATATGTCTACCTGACAGTACTTGGTGACATAAAACATCACAGTGTATAACTGTACACATGTTTGAATATCTCCAGGACCATGTAGCAGAAGCAGCACAAACACAATTACCTACAGTAACCCACTATCCTTTCCCATTTTGACCCCATATTGTTAACTGATCTACAGATATCCTGTAGAAACAATTTGCTAGCTGTAGGTGTAGAACACAAAAGTCTGTACTGGAGTACAATCTACCTGGAATGGATTCACACATTTAATACAGAAGGTCATACTGGGCATGCTCCCACACTTAGAGAAATGAAGGCTATGTCAGAAAACAAAATACTGAAATGTCATACTGAGCATGCTCACACACTTAAAGAAATGAAGCCCATGTCTGGCAACAGCAGTAGATCATACATATCTGACAGTCGCAGATGTTAGTGCATACACTCCTGAGTACATACCAGTCATGTTTTGCACACACATTGGATAGGAATAGACACATATATCCAAGGACAACACACTATAATATGCCAAAAGTGTACATACATAGAAGTGTGGAAGAGAGTGACAGTGACAAAGAGCCTTCCATCATGAGGCCTGTCCCACCCAGCACACAGCCAATTGGCTAAAACCACATGATGTATAAATGTCAATTACCGTAGACATTTGCCTCTGGAATTCCTCAGCATTATAGAGTCTGTGGTGCTAGTGCTATCTGTGCAACATGACTGTACAAGTCAGTAGTCATCTAGCAGTTGTATACATGTACCTGTGGAATATAAACCTGTGTGTGCCTGAGTGTGGTGTGTCTGCCTCTAGATGAATGGGCTAGGGCCCATGCACACACACTGCCCTCCCCATTGACCTACTATGGCAAGCCTGCTGATGTCTTCACCTTGAAGTACACCTTTGGGGACATAGTAGCCCATTAATCTCCATGGCGTGTCCTGTAACTGTGTAATGCTATAGTGTGATGTACTAGTTAGGTAGGAGTTCTAATCCCAGATGTGGTGACTGTGTGTGTGTGTTTGTCTTTGTAGGGATCAATGCCTTTTTAGGCTAGTCACACTCACTACAATTTCAAATGCCCTTCTTTGGCAAGCCTGCTTATGGCATTCACTTTGAAATCCACCTTTGGGGAAATAGTAGCCCAGTAATCTCTGTGGTGTGTCCTATAACTGCATAATGCTGTAGTGTAATAAACTAGTGAGGTAGGAGTTCTATTCCAAGACATGGCAAGTGTGGATGTTTGTCTGTATTGGGAGCAATGCTTTTGAGGCCATTCACAGTCACTGCAACCTCTAGTGCCCTTCATTAGAAACCCTGCTGATGTCATTCACTTTGAAATACACCTTTGGGGAAATAGTAGCTCAGTAAGCTCAGTGGCACGTACTGTAACTGCATAATGCTATAGTTTGATAAATTTATTAGGTAGGAGTTTTATTCCCAGACATGGCAAGTGTTGATGTTTGTTTGTTTGTCTGTGTAGGGAGCAATGCTTTTGAGGCCATTCACAGTCACTACAACCTCCAGTGCCCTTCATTAGCAAGCCTGCTTATGTTGTTCACTTTGAAATACACCTTTGGGGAAATAGTAGCCCACTAATCTCCATGGTGCATCCTATGACTATGTATTGCTGTAGTGTGAAAAACTGGTTAGGTAGAAGTTCTATGCTCAGACATGGCAACTATAAACCTGTGTGTGTGTGTGTGTGTGTGCGTGTGTGTGTGTGTGTGTGTGTGTGTGTGTGTGTGTGTGTGTGTGTGTGTGTGTGTGTGTGTGTGTGTGTGTGTGTAGGGAGCAATGGTTTTTGGCCATTCACAGTCACTACGCACACCTACAAATGGAGACCATTGATAACTGTGCAGTAACAGAGACCTGACCCAAGCCTGCAGAGAGCACCCCTGCAATACCAGGTACAGCTCTCACCACACCTGTTGGCCACCAAACCAGGACCAAAACAATAAAGGTGGAGGAGTGTCCATATCCACCAAGGATATTCACACTACTAGGCTACTTGCCCAACAGAATGTGTCTGAAATACCCTGGTGCAAATAACATTATGTTAGACTGCATTCCAAATTGCATAGCTTGCTACATACAGATCCCTCATCATGCCCCATGATACCCACTACAGCCTTTGTAACATACTGTGAAATAGTATGATACAAGCAAACACTCTACTGGGTGAATTACACTACCCTTCCATTAACTGAGAAAACTACTTGTGTACCAACACCTGTGCCCAGTGGTTTTTGGAAGTCATAATTCCCAATGCCCTGGATCAAGTAACCCATAGTCCCACCAGGGGCTCAAATATCCTAGACCTGGTCATTACCAACATGGGATATCAATGCTCCACACCTATGGTCACCTCCTTGGTAGTCAGGTATGCCAATGAGCTAATCACCCTTAACATCAACATCCCTCCCCCACACCCCAGTAAGGACACCTCCATAACACACATCTCCAAAGCCAATGTCATGCTACACAATATCAGATGCAACTAACATCATGACACCCATGCAGAAGCGAAATGAAAGGACAACTGCTGAATCATACATGAAGGCACTATATGAGCATATCCACTCGTGCATGAATTGTGCCATCCAATATTGAACCAAAACGCTCCCTATTCAAGAAAAGGATGCCAATGTGGTGGCCCCTGCCATAAACATACTGTACAACAAAAGGAGGAAACTGTTGCAAAAATGGGGGACTTCCCAGGGTGCGAAATACTCCCTTACCAGCTACAGTAAGAGGCAGATACCCATCATAACATCCACCAAGACTAGTTACAAACATAATATAACCATGGATGCCAAAGACAACTGTAAGCCATTCCATAGCTATGTGAGGAATCTATATGGCAATGCTCAGAACTGCTGTGTGCTACAACAGAATGGCACCAAATCTACTCCTCCTAGGGATATTGCCAATATCCTGGCAAATCAATTCAGTGACAACTGCACCCCTGTCCCAACCCTCAAATGGCCCATCTCAACATGGATAGAATGCTATATTGTGATAATAACAGCCACATAGGTAAAAACAGAACTCTACACAGCTATGACAACAGCAGCCATGGGACCAGTCAACATCCCAGGCTGTGTACTACATGAGCTACAAACTGCACTTGCACCTCACCTACATGCCATGTCTAATCATAGCCACACCACTGGCTCCATGCCCACTGTGTGGCGCACAGCTACAGTTATCCCAGTTCACAAGGGGGGATCCACCTGGGATTCTGAGAACTACAGACACAGCAGTATGATGTGGCTGGTCTGCAAGGCCATGGAATGTATTATTATGGAAATTAAAACAAAGGCATTGGCAGCCTGCAAACACTGGACTCTAGCCAGGTTTGGTTTGTGAAGGGCCAATCATGTCACCTCAACCTGAATGACAACTGTGACTCTGCCTCCAGAGCCATGGACAAGGGTAAGGTGGTTAACACAGCCTATCTGGACTTCGCCAAGTCTTTGACACCATCCCCCAGTCTGGAATCACAGATAAATGTATCGAGCTGGCCATTAATTCCAATGTCACCTGATGGGCTGCCAACTGCTGTACTGATACAACCCACACTGTAAGTGTAGGTGACACCAACCCAAGCCCCAGACAAGTGACAGTTGGAGTACATTAGGGTTCAGTATTGACACCGCCCTTGTCTGGTATCTACTGGTCTGAAGCACAGTCCAACAGTAAGGGACACAGGCCAACAAAGGTCGCAGATGACTGCACACTGGGAGCCAATATTAAATCCCCACATGATGTGAATATTCTACAGAAGGGTCTTACAGAAAGACATGATTGGGGCCTGAGCCATGGCCTCAAGATCAATGCCAAGAAATATATAGTTATCCCCATTGGGAAGGGACATGCACCTGTGAAGTACCACATAGGTGGCAGAACACTAAACACCTAAAGTGTGATGACAGACTTAGGGACACAGGTGGACAGTGGTCTCACCTTTGAAAACCACATCACCACAACAGTCAGGAAACCAACCTATGTGGCACACCTCCCACTAAGGGCTTTACATCCAGGAAAAGGAGCCCATTGTCCCACTGTAGGCATTTCTCAGTAAACCCAGTACAGACTACAATGACCTGTCACGTATGTACCTCACAAGACATCTGTAACAAATAGAGAGGCTGCAGACATACCTTATGAAATGACCACAGGCCTAAACCAGATGCCCTATGCTGACCATCTGACAATCAGCCAGCAATACTCTCTCACACATTGTGTTCTCAGAGGTGATCTCTGCTTAACATAACATGCCATGTCAAACCCACAGCTGTTGGACATGCTACACTTAGAAAATTCCAAACCTTCACAGCCACATGCTCCAGGGATACAAATCCTGTCATCACAATGAACAATACATGCAGGAGGTATGTGTTCCTGACCCAGAAACGCCCCAGACTCTGGAATAGACTGCCCACACATGTCAAGCAGAGTGCCCCTTTTGACCTCTTCAAAAGGAACCTGGATGATTGGATGGGAGATAGGGCATTTACCCTGGGGATCATGGCAGCTGCCCTGCTAGACAGGGGTGCAGGGAAGTATATATTGTGGGAAGTCATAGCCAGAGAAATGTCTTGTCTAGGCATATAGAGGCCCTAGGGCTGATAGCCTAGTATCAAAGTATGACCCTATGAACCTATGAACTACACCTTCCATTGCCCAACCATGGCAAGGTTGCTGATGTCATTCACTTTGAAATACACCTTTTGGGAAGTAGAAGCCCAGCAGTCTCTGGGGTGCATCCTATAACAGCGTACTGCTGTAGTGTGACATACAAGTTTGGTAGGGGTTCAATTCCCAGACATGGCAGGTGTGTGTGTTTGTTTGTCTGTGTAGGGAGCATTGCTTGTGAGGCTATGCACATTCACTACAACCTCCATTACCATTCTTTGGCAAGCTTGCTGATGTCATTCACTTTGAAATACACCTTTGGGGAAGACATACCCCAGTAATCTCTGTGGTGTATTGCATAACAGTGTAATACTCTAGTGTGATATACTAGCTTGGTAGGGTTCTATCCTCAGATATGTCAAGTGTGGATGTCTGTGTAGGGAGCAATGCTTTAAAGGCCATTCACAGTCAATACAACCTCCATTGCCATTCTTTGGCAAGTCTGCTGATGTTATTCACTTTGAAATACACCTTTGAGGAAGGAGTAGCCCAGTAATCGCAGTGGCATGTGCTATAACTGTGTGATGCTGTGCCTGCTGATGTCATTCACTTTGAAATACACCTTTGGGGAAAGAGTAGCCCAGTAATCTCCATGGTGTGTGCTATAACTGTGTAATACTGTAGTGTGATGTACTAGTTAGGTAGGAGTTCCAATCCCAAACATGGCAACTGTGAGTCTCGGTGTGTGTGTCTGTGTTTGTCATTTGTATCCTGTGTGGAGGTGGCTGTGAGTGTGTAATAACTGGACTCATTGTGAAGTGGATTTTGCAAATTTCTTATATGGTAGGCCTATTATATATCACAATGTCCACCTTACAAGGATAACAGATGTCAAACAGCAGAGAGGCTGGGGTTGACAATCCATACCCTACATGTGACATCAAGGCCTGGCGAACAATTTAGGCAACCCTTGTATTATCCAGAGAACACTCTCAACCCATGTCTCATACACAAACACACTCGGCTAGGCAACAACCACTTTGTTGGTAGTTCTCTGCATACTGCCCACAGATAGTAACCATGGTGTGATTGCAGCAGACTACAGAGGGCATGGTACCCTGTCCCATCACTACAATAGGCACATAATTGAAGACAGTGCACCTTCACTATGTTCCCCACTGGACGCCTGCAACAACTGTAGTGCCATCAAATGTAACCCACAAAGGAAATACCATGCCTTAAACACATGCCCTTTAAGGACAGATGCCACTGACACCAGGGAATACCTGTTTCATGCTGTCAATGTAGGTGTAAGGTAAACCTGGTGTCCATTGCCAGTTCCCACCACATGAGGCCAGGAATGGCACATCTGATGATAACAATCTGTGTACACAACATGACCCAGACACCCCAGGTACAGTTCCACATGTCACAGAACATGCATGTGGGATGTGTGCACATCCCAGACACCATCCATGTAATGGACTATAAAACACATACATGGCAAGTATTGCACAGCACTGGACACCCACAATAGTAACCCAGATGACTGGAAGGTGAATACAATACCCACCTGTGTGGGCCAATCCAGACACTACACCCCTGAGCCACACTGCAAACCATTGTCATGTGGCCTGATACCAAGTTATACCCTTCACCTAGCCCTGTACAGCCTTCTGGCACAGTCAACCACTACACACCTGTGAAGCAATGCACCCATGCATGTCAGTACTGGCAACCTGTGTCTGTGTGTGTGTGGAGTATAATGATTTTTAACCCATTCACACTCACTACACCTCCCATTGGCCTACTGAAGAAAGCCATCTGATGTCAGACACCTTCACATTCCCTTTGCCCATATATCATCCTGATAACCCCTGTGGTGCATGTGATACCTGCTTATTACTGGATTGTGGCAAACTAGCTAGTTAGGAAGTCTATTCCTGGCCCTGCCAACTGTGTTAATGTGTGTGACTCCCTGAGACTCCTATATCACTGTTGCAGATGTCACTCACCATCAGATATACTTTTGGACAGCTGACCAACATGTAAGCTGTGTGGCGCATGCAATAATTGCATAGACATATGATAGCAATACATAGTCAGTAAGAGGTTTGAAACACTGTACTGGTATGTGTGTGACACAAACATGCATAGGTTTTACTCTTCCACCCCCTCCCTGTCTTATGTTGTCTCTGTCTGTCACTCTCACTCCCTCTCTGGTGGATGTGGAGAACTACACCTGCTTTGCTTAGGCAACAGCTTGTGTTTTGTAAGTGATGCTCTTGATCAGCTGATGGCCTCTGCATGAATTGCAGTCCCCCTATAGCTGATTGCATGTGGAACAGCTGTGGTAACATTCCCCTAGCCAATTGCATGGAAACACACTCCAGTATCTAGGAACATCATGTGGGTGTTGGGCCTTTTCATTCACTGTGAGCATGACCTCATGTCGGTGTTTGCCAAACAGCATCACAGATGGTATTGGGATTTACCTCTAACAACATACACTGTGGAGACAAGTTAACAAACAGGAGGGGGATGTGCCAGACATGGCTACAGAATGTAAGTGTTGCTCTTCTGCATTTGGAGTAATGTTGGTTTAGCAGGGTATGTGTGGATATGTCTGGTCTACATGATTTAATACCTGTCATGACAGTGTTATGTGTTTGAGGAAATTCCCAACTGTAGGGTTAGCTGCAGACTGGGCAGTGTTTGGAATCTTATGTTTCTTGTGTTACTCACAGATCACCTATCTTAGAACTGCAGAAGCATAGTCTGAGGATTGCAATCAGTACATGGTGACAGCCATGAGGGTTACAGACTTCATATCCCTCATAGGACATATGTGACAACAAACCCTGTTACAACAGTAAATGTATGAGGGTATCACAGCAACATGCCAATATTGGCCCATGGTTTGTGGCTCCAGCCACAAGTCTGTCAACCTTTGTACATATGTCATGCAGTAAGAGGTGCATATGTTCTGTACACCATTATTTATTGACATCATACCTGATAACAAGCCAGTCAGATATCAGACTGCAAGACATGTTATGTATAGTAGAGGTTATTTCTGAGGACATAACCTGTGCATTCTGTGGTTGTATGTACAGTTCTGGGGTCTGTGTACTTATGGTGATTGTCGGGTTTACAACAGTCATATACAGACATTCCTACACATTTTATTTATGTAGCACAGTGTGGGTAACTGTGCTTAATACAACAGTACTATTAAGAGATTGCAACTCTATATTACCATTGCAAATACTTACTTTGGCCTGTGTACAGACTGTGGTAGATGCCATTGCTCTTGGTCGTGTTCTATCTGATGTTACATGCTGTTCCAGTTTATGGTACCCTATTGGCTCACATCTTTGTAGGGCCAAACACACATGTGTCCCATACCACAGACAGGCAATGGACCACACTGTGCCATGACCCAGTTTATGTAGGGTTAGTGTGTGAGTGGCACATATGAGGATGGTGTTTATCAGACAGTCCATATAGTGTCATATTAAGCTTGCGTACCATATGTGGCTGCGGCTGTGTTCACATTGGTTGTGAGTATATACTTTCTCACAGGTGTCTGTGACATGCCTGTAGAGCCTGCTATATTTGCAGGTACATGTGTATTCCCCAATACAAAATATAGTCCAGTGTTGTGGTAGTCTGCCTGTAGTTTGTACAGTGCTTTCTTACATGCCTAGCAGCTTAGTGTAATTACCCAGTGTGATGTTATGTCCAGATATTCGCAAGATGTACTGCTGCCAGGCCACCATAACTGTTGTGTATTACTGACAAATCAGTGGGATTCTGTACAGATGTATGTCACTAACTACTGGGTAGTATGTGGCCATGTGACCTCTGCACCACCAGTTATTATGTGTCAGGACAGACAGGCAAATGTGAATGCATACACTGTGTGGACATATGTAGTCTACTATTTACGTGATATACCCATGTACATGGCTGTTAACATCCACATTGTCAGGCTTGGCCACATGTTTTGCACGAAGGGGATCTGTGTACACCTCTGGACTGACCAGAGAGTGCCAGACTGCCCAAATATATTGGACATATCTCTGCTGTAGTCCACAGGATCATTACTGTGCTATCAGTGGTACTGTACTATGATGGCCTTAGGATGTCTGTCAGTAACCGATGGCGTACATGTCAAAAGCAGATGTGACCTCCCACACACAACATGTCTGTTAAGACAACCCCTGTTACAGTAGCAACAGTCTACAAATATACCTGCAACTAATAGGTTGAAACTATTGGTGCTGAGGTAGGACTCCACTCCATGTTCTGGACATATGGTAAACATATATGTGTGTGTGTGTGTGTGTGTGTGTGTGTGTGTGTGTGTGTGTGTGTGTGTGTGTGTGTGTGTGTGTGTGTGTGTGTGTGTATATATAGATATACACACATATACATATCTACATACATAGATGGATATATATATATATGTACACACACACACACACACACACACACACACACACATATATATATATATATATATATATATATACATACATATACATATACAAACAAATATATATATACATATATATATACATACATACACAGCTATATATGTCTACACATATACAGATATATAGATATATATGTACATATAGTTATGGATATCTACATATATATCAACATAAATAGGTATATCTGTTTAGATATATATGCACATATAGTTTTAGATATCTACATATATATATATATATATATATATATATATATTGACATAAATAAGTACATCTGTACATATATGATGTACATACACACACACACACACACATATATATATATATATATATATATATATATATATATATATATATATATATACACACACACACACACACACATATATATATATATATATATATATATATATATATATATATATATATATATATACACAGAGAGATCTAAAATGGCCATATATATATGATGCACTATGCAGATGTGTATAAATACATATATATGAATATATATGTGTATGTACAAGTAGACATATATCTACATATGTAGATGTATATATCCATATCCTTCTCATGTGTAAACATTATGTTGTGTACACCTTGCCAGATGTATCACACTGTATGTATCTGATATGTGTATATTTAGATATAACAACATATGTGATGCAACAGTAATATTGCTAACAAGTACTACATAATTGTAGAAGTCACAGCAATTGTTCAATACTATTAAATGTGTACTGACAGATATATTGGAAAAACAACAACTGTTTTCACAGCTGTCATGGTGAAGTGGTTAACTGTTGTGAATGTAGTGTACAGCATCCTGGATTCATGACCTGCAATAGCTGTTTACTTTGTTGCTGGGCAGAACAAGAGCCGTTTGATACAGAGTGATTAAGGCACTTTTAAGCAGTTGTAATTGGGTTTGCATGGGTTTGCATGGAGGTAAGCACTGCTAACTTCTGGTTGCAGTTTTTTTTACACTGATTTAGCTTCTCAATTGCTAAACCTGTGTAGGCATTGCTTACCCCTGCGCAAACAAGCTTAAACCCACTCACTGCTGCTTAAAAGTTCTTACCCCCACTTATCCCCGCTCCAATTTCTTTAAAAGAAAAGAAAAAGGGTTGATAGGAAAGTAGTGAAAAAGGGGCACAAAGAAGGAAAGACAGTAGGGAAAATAGCTAGGGATGTGCAGGACGGGTGTAGGAAAGGTCCATACCTGCCTATTTCTTCTACAGCAACAGCTGTGCATATACACTGAATTTGTAGATAGATTTGGACACTTAAACCCCTGAGAGAGGGGTGAGGACAACAATAATTTGTTCTGAAGCCAATTAGACCAGATTACATGTGTCCAGTGGACATGTGTGTGAAATGGACAGCTATGTATGGGGCGAGAGTTTTTTTGGGAACAGATTGCCCTTTTTTTTCAGGTGAGAGTGGGATGTTGTGGAGGGATAGTAGGTATATTTGGGGAGGTAGGTTGGGTAGGTTAACAGACAAGACAGACAATGCATACAGGGGCAGTATATGGCACATGTGGGCATAAACACTTTAATGGGGAGGGGTGTTTGGAAATCGGAAGCCCATGAGCCCCCTAGTGGAAACAGTGGGACAGAGGTCCCCACCCATGGTCAGTCACCACGGGATTGCAACAGTCATATACAGACATTCCTACACATTTTATTTATGTAGCACAGTGTGGGTAACAGTGCTTAATACAACAGTACTATTAAGAGATTGCAACTCTACATTACCATGTGATACCAGGGTAAACACATGCAGTCTAGCAGTTAGACCTTTATTGTCAGGCTATTATGCTTTTATTTATATATAACCTATATGCGACTCTTCCTGACATAGTCTCTGGTGTATGCAGTACATGCCTTAAACAATACAGGTTTTATACAGGCAATTAACTTACTACTACTTTTAGATTTATTTCCTATGACAGTACATGCAAGAGTATCACTAACCTGCTTCGCATCGCAACCACTGCAGTCTTCAGGCATGGGCTTTCTGGTTCACAGCCCGCTCATCTGCCATTGTGAAAGACATAAGAGGAATATTTAGCCATACCTATCCATAATATACATGAGCTGGCAATTATTAAACAGGTAGTGGATTGATACTTACACATGGCTGGGACATCCCTGTCCTCCTAGCCTCTTGGATCCACTGATCCAAGAGATCCCCCTTTCTCTGCTTCAGGTCAACATAGTGATGTCTGACCTGTTCACCAGTTCGGGGTATGCCAGTGGCACTGGTGAGGTCATGGGTGAGACAGTCCCAGGCTTCCGCTTTGTACTGGGAACCTGGTACTGGCCCTGCAGCATTCTCTGGTCATGGTCTTTCACAAGGAGTTCTGCCATGACTTTGGACTCCTGGATGCCCCAGTGCTGCATTCTGAAGTGCGATCCTTCTCTGACACCAGCCATAGTGCCTACAGGAGGAAGCTGCAACCAGTTATGAGATGTATTCCCACATGTGGAGTTTAAATAGTGCCGATTTCCTGCACTTTGCCATGATTGGACGGTTTTAAAAATGCTAAGCTATAGGCAAACCTGCTTACCTAAATTTGGCATTGCTTAAAGGAGTATACCAATGGGCAAGTCGCTTTAGCTGGGCTACGCATTGCTTACACCTAGTAAGCAGAGGTGTGCAATGCTTAGCATTGCTTATTTTTAAGTGTGCACACTATTTGCTGTTTGGCATTGATTTATCATTCATTACATGTTATATATTTGTTTAGTATCCGTGATTCATGGGTATGTACACTGTGTGGGGTACTTGTGTTTATTGGGGGATTTCACCACTTTATTACAATGACACCTCACATCTGGACTTAATGCAGTACTCCAGTTCACATATTTATGTTATGTAATAGGTTATACAACATAAAACTGTATATAGATTCCTTTCACATGTTTAGTTTGAATTTCCTGTAGTGAGGATCTGTTTGGTGATACCTCAGTCTTATGTACTGTTGTGATGGCTTAGTGGTTAACTATTGTGACTATAGTGTATAGGGTTCTGGGTTCAAGATCTGCAAAGGCTGTTGATTTTGTTACTGCCATAATCGGCTGATGCATACCGAGTGATTAAAGTACTTTTAAGCAATTGTAAGCCGGTTTGGATGGGTTTGCTTGAAGGTAAGCAATGCTAACCTCTGGTTAAATATGCTTACAGAGAGTTAGCTTGAATATTGCTTAACCTGTGTGCGCATTGCTTACCCCCACACAGATGGGCTTAAACTTGCTTACTACTGCTTAAATATGCTTACTGTCACTTACTACTGGTTAAATATGCTTACTCTTGCTTACTAGTGCTTACTCCCGCTTACCACCACACTAATTTAGACAGTAATGTCAAATGGTTCTTGGGAAGGTGGTGGATTTGGAAATTGTATGGATTTATCATTCATTACATATTTTACGTTCCACTTGTATTCCCGATTCCTGTGTACATATACTGTATGGGGCACTTGTGATTATCTGTGGACTTTACAACACTATGACAATGACACCTCACATCTGCATTTAATGCAGTACTCCATTTCACAAATATATGTTATTTATTAGGTTATGCAACAAAACATATTGGTCATGAAGTGATTTGACATGGAAAATGGAATGTACTGGAGTAGGACTTGAATCAGGAATGACTTCTCATAAGACAAATGCTCTTCCCACTACACTATTGGAGTACTGCATCTGCATATATCTTGCTTTTTATCCTCTCATGCCTTTTAAGCTGCATTAAACGTAGCTAAGCAATGGGCAAACCCGCACATCTTCTGTTAAATTTAATCTGTTTCATAAAAAAAAACAACTTCTTTATATTTCATGTTTTAAATATTACACTTATAAACTTGGGGGGATGTTGCTGGGGGTATGCGAACACCTATGAGTGGTCTTGCTCATTCTCATTCCTATACAGCTGTTCTTGATTGCAGGGCCATGTATATTCTGAGAGCTCTGGTCTCAGACACACCCCCTGCACTCGTACATGCTCCGTGTCCATTTAGTAGCTCAGGCAGGGCGCCTTCATTGATATGCATGGTGCGCTGCCATCCTGCTCCTAAACGGCTGCTTCTGTGCAGGACTAAGTTAGTCCTGCATGGAAGGATAGTGAATCTGAAAGCAGCTATTTAGATAGGAAGCAATGCAGCAGGGGGTGTATAACAAGTACTGTCACACACTCCCTGGATTGTCAAAGAGCCGTATGGCATTTTCTAAGTGCTTTCAGTGTCTGCGGACACTGAAAGCAGCTCTTTAGATAGGAATTTATGCAGAGAGTGTGTGACAGGTACTGTCACACACCCTCTGCATTGTCAAAGTGCCATACGGTACTAAGTGCTTTCAGTGTCCGCGGACACTGAAAGCAGCTATTTAGACAGGAAGCAATGCAGGGGGTGTATAATAGGTACTGTCACACACCCCCTGCATTATCAAAGTGCCGTATGGCACTTTCTAAGTGCTTTCAATGTCTGTGGACACTGAAAGCAGCTATTTAGATAGGAATCAATGCAGGGGGTGTGTGACAGGTTCTGTCACACACCCCCTGCAATGCAAAAGTGTCGTACAGCACCTTTAACATGCCCCAACCTCTCAGAGCAAAAAACTGGCTGAAGCCTAAAATGATGGGGGGGGGACAAGTAGGGACAGATCGTAAATAGTGCCCTTTCAAACTTAGAAAGTTGATAGAGGAACAGGGTTTGTATTAATATAACAACATGTAAGAAAGGATTAGAAGTCTGAAACTCAAATGTATGCCATTATGTGGTGACTTCAATCCTGTTATGCTCCATACAGCCTTAGACAATTGATAGACTGACAAGTAGTGCCTTACCAAATATGACTTATAAGTAGTATTGATACATGTAATTAAAGTGATTTTATTATTTTTTTTTCCATTCTAAGTTAAGTGTAGGAGTAGCTGAGTGTGTTCGCGTGTTACAGCCCTCTCCGCAACATTGCTTAAACATCTCATAGGAGCTAAAAAAAATGTATAGCTAAAAACCTAAACAACAAGATAGCCTGGTGGTTAGAGTCCTGGCTTTGCACACAGGCATTGACGAGTCGAGTACCAAGATAGGCACTTTGTTTTTACATGCAAAAGCATTGTTAAAAATATTGTTTTATGTTAATTTTTGTAGTAATTGATATGTGTTACCCAGGGAAGTGTAGCTGGTCAAAAATGGAAGTGTGATTGCATATAACATGTGAAATCACCTATGTATACACAATTGTCCCATACAGTATAGTCACTCCCCAAGGTAATGTAATGAAAGCACATAGGGGGATGTCATGTTAAGTAAATCATATACACTGAATAATATGAAGGTACAATAGTGAGGAACCAACCACAAGTAATGCACATGTAAAAGTTCTATATGAAAGGCAGGTATTCCAACTGAAGAAGTAGTCAACGATCTGTTGTATAATCCAAAACACGTTCTTTATTAAAATACAAAAATGAGCGCTTTCGCGTGGGAAGTCCACGCTTCATCAGATATCAATTAAACAATGCTTATACACTGGTTTATATCCGCTAAAACGCGGGAAATTAATTAAGTTAGTTAATGCATAAAACCTGTGTTCTAGTGTGAGGCGCTCCCTAAATGTGCTTATTATACATCAAGCATTTCATCACCGAAGCAAGCAATGCCTCACAGGTAAATGTTACATGTTTCTTAAAAATCATACAACATTGAGCACAATATTGAACGCAAAGTTGTTGAAATGTATCAAGTCATGTTTTTATATCTCAATATTAAATATAAAAGACCTGTAATAAGACGTTAAACATGCTGCGATAAAACTCCAAGAAAGCTGGCGTTTCTCTAGCCTGCCAATAACAAGATCTCGCCAGCGTTTACTAGGTATAATTAACCAAACATATTAAAAACATAAAGTGGCAACCAAACAGACCTTTATATTCTTTACTTAATCAATAGATAATAAAGCCAAAATCCATAGTAAGTATCTGTTAAATCTCAGGTATGTCTCTCAAAATGTATATGGCTTATGTACGTAAAGTCACGTACATTGATCTTACTAAACGACAGCAAAGTGAAAACAATGTTGGTACTACAAATCTTTCTATTATGGCATTCTCTCAGAATCATCTTGCTGTGTTAACAGCAGCAGATGCTGGTGCGCAACTCTACAATGTGTGTATTGAGCCAGATGAAAAACCGGACAAAAAACGGATAAAACACCCGGATGAAAAACCGGATAAGAGACAGGACAACCAAAGTAAAACACCAATACGAGCAGTTGTCTGCTCTTCGTGAAGGCTACCCAATCTCAAATTGTAATACTAAGTATTTGATATAAACGGACCTTTACTAAAAAGTCTTGAAACTGAAGAGAGTATCCGCTAAATAAAGCGGAAGCTTCAACCTCAATGATTATTATTGCTACCTCCTTGTGTATGAGCCTTCAAAACAGTAACCTGGATCAACCAAACTTATTATATACAGTTTTGCCCCAATCTAAAATACTTATTATTCGCTATATAAAACAGCGACCAAAAACTATCTGTATCACTTACTGAGAAGTATATCTATATATATATATATAAATACCTTATCTAAGTAATGACCCGCTTTAACATGACAACTGAGGCACTAAAAATGTATGGCAATATGTAAACACTATATAAGAAGATGTATGAAAGAATGGATGTCTTCTTAGGTTATCTGGCCAGTATGATGAATGCAAAGAATGAATGAGTAAAATTAATAAAGAGTAAGGATAAAAATAAAAATAAATAATGCCTTGGAGAACAATATATATGTTATACAATATGGAAATGCTGATATATATAGGGGAGTTTATTTTCTCTACCTAGATAGTAAAACTGGCTTAATGGATATAGTATTATTAATCCCTGGTGCTAAATGCGCTCCTAATTTTAGAATCCAATTTAATTCATTGATGGCCAAATTATTCTCCTTATTGCCATCCCTACCATTATCATTAACCACTTGTAATACCCTAAAACTAAAGGTGTGTAATGGATATTCCATAGCATGTTTTGCTAAGGCATTCGTCTCTACCTTCTTCTTGATGTCATACAAATGGTTGTATATACGTTCCTGAAGCTTTCTTTTGGTTAGTCCTACATAGAATGCCTGGCATCTATTACACGTGGCGAGATATATTAAGTTGCGGGTATTGCAATTGGCATAAAAGTGTGGGACAAAAACATAGTCCATAGTTGGATGCTTAAATGATTGTTCTTTTGTTATATAGTTGCATCTGTTGCAGCTATGGCAGGGAAATGTACCTTGTCTATGTGAAACCGAGTGATGTGGAGTCATTCCCTTTTTAACTGGTGTAGAATGTGTATCATCACATAAAATCCTTTTTAGGTTTTTACTGTTTCTATATAAAAAAGAAGGATGTCTCCCTATAACATCTCTTGTATGGGCATCTGTAGTTAATAAATGCCAATTGTCATAAATGACCTGTTGTATTCTTTTTATATCACTGGTGTAAGTGATGATGTATCTAATGTAACTGTTAGTCAGAAATTTCGTTCCACAATAATATTGTGGAATCTGACTATATAATGCTGTTTGAGATAACTCTATAGATAATTTCTGCCCTAACGTTTCACATTTGATTTTCTTGACCAACATAGGGTCATAACCTCTTTCAATGAACAATCTCTCTAACAACAGAGCTTCTTTAGCAAGATCTTCTTCTTTGCTACAAAGTTTTAATATCCTAAGAAACTGGCTCTTTACTATGCCTTGGAATACATGCCTGGGATGCATGCTGTCAAAAGTTAACGTGTTGCGCCAGGTCGGTTTCCTATATAGAGAAGAAATGATGCCACCTCCAGGCGTAAAGCTGAGTGTGACGTCAAGAAAATTAATATGAGTGAAGGAAGTTTCCTTAGTAAATCTTAGAAAACTACTTGTAGTCTCCAAATAATCCAAAAAAGATTCAAACAGTTCCATGGTGCCTTCCCATACAATTATGATATCGTCTACAAAACGTCTGTAGAACTTGACATGCTTGAATCTTTCATGGGTGAAAAGGAATGACTTTTCCCACCACAAAACTACCAAATTGGCATAGGTGTTTGCACAGGGGGTGCCCATGGCTACCCCCCACTTCTGCAAATAATACCTATCGCCAAACATAAACACGTTATTACACAGAATAAGTTCTAACAATTGACACACCAAGATGATTCTATCATTACTAAATGTGGTTTCTTTACCCAAAAGTTGTCTGATATATTCCATACCTTCTGCATTGGGTATTGATGTAAATAGATTTCTAACATCCAGGGTGAAAAATATATTCTGTTTAGTATTATCTAATTTAACGTCCTTAATGTTATCTAAAAGATCATAGGTGTCTTTCAATATGGTAGAAAATTGATTTACTACTGGTCTTAACAAGTCCTCCACAAATATGGAAATGTGTGCTGTTATCCAGTTATCACCAGATACAATGGGCCTATAAGGAACTGGAACCACCTCTTTATGGACTTTGGGTATGCCTTTAATGATAGGTATAGTGGGATGCTCTATAGACAGAAAGTTATAGATCTCTTGACTGACTTGACGACATATAACCAAGTCATATAAGGTGTCCTTGACCATACTCACTATATGTAACACTTCTTTGTGTGTTATTGGTGTATATGTATCTGTTTCTGCCAGCATGCAGAGCATGCCTGTCTCATATTCATGTCTGTCTAAAACGACAACTCCCCCCCCCCTTATCAGCCGGTTTCACTACTATCCGTGGGTCTTGTTTAAGTCTGTTCAGACCACTTGCTTCCGAGGGACTAAGATTGTAATACCTTCCTTTCTTAGTTACTTCACTAAACATCAAATAATATTGGTGTTCACAAACCCTCAGGAAATACTCAATATGTGTGGGCATGTTAGGTACAAATGTGCTCTTAGTTCTATAACATGCTGTATCCTTATCACTAACGTGATCAGTCTTAAAGAGCAACTTTAAACATAGGTTTCTACAGAACAGTCTCAAATCAATTAATGCGTCTGTTAACTTCGCACTAGTTGCTGGTATAAAATTAAGGCCTTTATTCAAGACCTTAATACTGGGTGAGTCCAAAGAGACACTAGAATAGTTAAACAAAAGATTATGAGTCAGTTTCTTCTCCTTCGGTTCTGCGGAAACCGTTCTGACGAATACTTCCTTTTGCGGGAGTCTCTGCTGTGAGACCTCCCCCTGTTTAAATGGGTGACTTGTTTTTTCAAATAAGGTAAAAAATCCCCTGAAGAAGATGGAGCTGTAGATGTATTTTTAGG
Organism: Protopterus annectens; assembly: GCF_019279795.1. Taxonomy (NCBI): domain Eukaryota; kingdom Metazoa; phylum Chordata; order Ceratodontiformes; family Protopteridae; genus Protopterus; species Protopterus annectens. Next base: position 670,793,509 of record NC_056728.1, on the reverse strand, counting down.
AATCGCTCCTGTGGACTGGGATGAAACATGGTTAAAAAATGCTTCTTGATTCGGAGGGGGCGTGTCTGCATATCCCATAGCTGTTGAAGCATTGCCTGATGATGCCAAAGGTGCTACCTCTACCTGAAGTATGGATGTAGGTGGTTGAGGTAGAGGTTGTACGATGTTAGTTGTTGTATTAGGCTGAGAAGGCATAGCAACATTGCCCATCCTGGCCCCAGTTGTGGCTGGTTGAGCAGCTTGATATCTGGGCCATATAAACACCTGGCCCCTTTGAAAATCATTGTAGTCACGTAACAGTTTCTTCTGTTTGGTGGCTTTTAATCTTTCACTGAACATATTAACTTGTGTAAACATATGATTAACTTTGTCTACACAAAAACTGGAAGTGTAACGTTCAGATAATTGTTTATATAATAGATCAGTTCTATCCCTTAGTTCCGTTTCCAAAGGCTGAAAGTAATTTAGCATCAGTCTTGCGTAGCTGAACCCTAACTCTATGTTTAAGTCCTGCCATTGTTTTAGAAGCTCAGGGTGTGAGTCCCTATAAGTGGGCATACAGAATACCCTCATACCCCTGGGGACTATTTTAAAATGGACACATGCTTCTAAATGAAGCCTTTGCCAGGCATATCTTTGTAATTGATATAAATTGTCCTCTAATGATTTTAACATAGGATAAAATTCTATGAGATTCTCACCATTATCATGAATCTGTGTATGTCCAGCATCACTCGATAAATCCAGAGACAATAAAGGGTTATTGATGACGTGAATGAGTCCGTTCCACAATGATGGTATCTCCCTCGGCTCCGGTTCAGAATGTGAAGCAGATTCCATGGTGTACTGGGATAGCCAACCAAAAATGAGAGAAGCAAAATGAAAAAAGTGGTCGGTATCCCTGTTAAGAGGGTCGCTCACCAAAAAAACAAGAAGATGAAGGTACAATAGTGAGGAACCAACCACAAGGAATGCACATGTAAAAGTTCTATATGAATGGCAGGTATTCCAACTGAAGAAGTAGTCAACGATCTGTTGTATAATCCAAAACACGTTCTTTATTAAAATACAAAAATGGGCGCTTTCGCGTGGGAAGTCCACGCTTCATCAGATATCAATTAAACAATGCTTATACACTGGTTTATATCCGCTAAAACGCGGGAAATTAATTAAGTTAGTTAATGCATAAAACCTGTGTTCTAGTGTGAGGCACTCCCTAAATGTGCTTATTATACATCAAGCATTTCATCACCGAAGCAAGCAATGCCTCACAGGTAAATGTTACATGTTTCTTAAAAATCATACAACATTGAGCACAATATTGAACGCAAAGTTGTTGAAATGTATCAAGTCATGTTTTTATATCTCAATATTAAATATAAAAGACCTGTAATAAGACGTTAAACATGCTGCGATAAAACTCCAAGAAAGCTGGCGTTTCTCTAGCCTGCCAATAACAAGATCTCGCCAGCGTTTACTAGGTATAATTAACCAAACATATTAAAAACATAAAGTGGCAACCAAACAGACCTTTATATTCTTTACTTAATCAATAGATAATAAAGCCAAAATCCATAGTAAGTATCTGTTAAATCTCAGGTATGTCTCTCAAAATGTATATGGCTTATGTAATGAAGTCACGTACATTGATCTTACTAAACGACAGCAAAGTGAAAACAATGTTGGTACTACAAATCTTTCTATTATGGCATTCTCTCAGAATCATCTTGCTGTGTTAACAGCAGCAGATGCTGGTGCGCAACTCTACAATGTGTGTATTGAGCCAGATGAAAAACCGGACAAAAAACAGATAAAACACCCGGATGAAAAACCGGATAAGAGACAGGACAACCAAAGTAAAACACCAATACGAGCAGTTGTCTGCTCTTCGTGAAGGCTACCCAATCTCAAATTGTAATACTGAGTATTTGATATAAATGGACCTTTACTGAAAAGTCTTGAAACTGAAGAGAGTATCCGCTAAATAAAGCGGAAGCTTCAACCTCAATGATTATTATTGCTACCTCCTTGTGTATGAGCCTTCAAAACAGTAACCTGGATCAACCAAACTTATTATATACAGTTTTGCCCCAATCTAAAATACTTATTATTCGCTATATAAAACAGCGACCAAAAACTATCTGTATCACTTACTGAGAAGTATATCTATATATATATATAAATACCTTATCTAAGTAATGACCCGCTTTAACATGACAACTGAGGCACTAAAAATGTATGGCAATATGTAAACACTATATAAGAAGATGTATGAAAGAATGGATGTCTTCTTAGGTTATCTGGCCAGTATGATGAATGCAAAGAATGAATGAGTAAAATTAATAAAGAGTAAGGATAAAAATAAAAATAAATAATGCCTTGGAGAACAATATATATGTTATACAATATGGAAATGCTGATATATATAGGGGAGTTTATTTTCTCTACCTAGATAGTAAAACTGGCTTAATGGATATAGTATTATTAATCCCTGGTGCTAAATGCGCTCCGAATTTTATTTAGATAGGAAGCAATGCAGCAGGGGGTGTATAACAAGTACTGTCACACACTCCCTGGATTGTCAAAGAGCCGTATGGCATTTTCTAAGTGCTTTCAGTGTCTGCGGACACTGAAAGCAGCTCTTTAGATAGGAATTTATGCAGAGAGTGTGTGACAGGTACTGTCACACACCCTCTGCATTGTCAAAGTGCCATACGGTACTAAGTGCTTTCAGTGTCCGCGGACACTGAAAGCAGCTATTTAGACAGGAAGCAATGCAGGGGGTGTATAATAGGTACTGTCACACACCCCCTGCATTATCAAAGTGCCGTATGGCACTTTCTAAGTGCTTTCAATGTCTGTGGACACTGAAAGCAGCTATTTAGATAGGAATCAATGCAGGGGTGTGTGACAGGTTCTGTCACACACCCCCTGCAATGCAAAAGTGTCGTACAGCACCTTTAACATGCCCCAACCTCTCAGAGCAAAAAACTGGCTGAAGCCTAAAATGATGGGGGGGGGACAAGTAGGGACAGATCGTAAATAGTGCCCTTTCAAACTTAGAAAGTTGATAGAGGAACAGGGTTTGTATTAATATAACAACATGTAAGAAAGGATTAGAAGTCTGAAACTGAAATGTATGCCATTATGTGGTGACTTCAATCCTGTTATGCTCCATACAGCCTTAGACAATTGATAGACTGACAAGTAGTGCCTTACCAAATATGACTTATAAGTAGTATTGATACATGTAATTAAAGTGATTTTATTATTTTTTTTTCCATTCTAAGTTAAGTGTAGGAGTAGCTGAGTGGGTTTGTGTGTTACAGCCCTCTCCTCAACATTGCTTAAACATGTCATAGGAGCTAAAAAAAATGTATAGCTAAAAACCTAAACAACAAGATAGCCTGGTGGTTAGAGTCCTGGCTTTGCACACAGGCATTGATGAGTCGAGTACCAAGATAGGCACTTTGTTTTTACATGCAAAAGCATTGTTAAAAATATTGTTTTATGTTAATTTTTGTAGTAATTGATATGTGTTACCCAGGGAAGTGTAGCTGGTCAAAAATGGAAGTGTGATTGCATATAACATGTGAAATCACCCATGTATACACAATTGTCCCATACAGTATAGTCACTCCCCAAGGTAATGTAATGAAAGCACATAGGGGGATGTCATGTTAAGTAAATCATATACACTGAATAATATGTCAGTAATGATGAACTAATTTACAATCCTAATATTTTTTTAAAATGAAAACTGAGCAATGCTAAGCAATGCTCAGCTATGCTTAGCCAGTTTAAGCATTGCTTAGACGTACATTCTAAGCAGCAGTTAGCTCAGCTAAGCGGATTTGTGCACTGTTAAGCAGTGCTCAGCATTTAACCCTTTAAGCACTGTTCAACTCATCTTAATGGATTTGCGCACCGCTTAGTTGAGCTTAGCATTTTCAAAATAGTTGAATGACAACACAGGGCTGGAATATGGCCTTATTTAAACCACACAAGTGGGAATACAGCCATAACCTGCTGTAGTCTGATTTCTGTAGGAACCATGTCTGGAGTTGGAGAGGGAGCGCACTTTCAGGTGCAGCACTGGGGCATTCAGGAGTCCAAGGTCATGGTTGGGCTCCTTGTAGAAAACCATGATGACAGACTGCTGTAGAGCCAGTAGCAGGGCTCTCAGTACAAAATGGAGGCTTGGGACCATCTGGCATACAACCTCACCAGTGCCACAGGAATCCCCAAACTGGTGAGCAGGTACTACATCACTATGCTGACCTAAAGTGGAGGAAGGGGGAGTTCTTGGCCCAGTGGATCCAAGATGCCAGGACACAGAATGCTCTAGTAGTTAGTAAGTATCTCATACATGGCTGTACCAAATCCTAGCATGAGTATGTGATAAACAGGCATGCATAATGTTTTTTTTCTCCCTATTCTAGCAATGCCGAGGCCCATGCCAACAGACTGACAAGGCTGCGCTGACAGGCTGGTGAGTACAGATCTACCTTGCAGTATATACTGAAATAAATAAGAAGGAGTAAATTGTGTACTGTCAGTAGGTGTAGTGTGTTCTGAGTCTAACAATTAAATAAAAGTTTGCCAGACTAAAATTGATCTACAGGATATGCAGTAGTAAAGCACTGTGTCATATAAGTATAAAGACCTAAACCACCAACTATTGTGTTTACTCTGGTATGTTGCTGTAGAAATAGAATGTGTACAGGTTCTTTAAAGCAAATATGGCTTTGACAGCATGAATTTACTGAGGCTATTCTGAGAACCAGCTATTATGCAAAACAGTAGATTGTGGAGCTGTAAAACAAGATATAAATGAAATATGAAATATGTTATGCACTAAGATCTGAACCCTGAATAGTAATGTCTAATGTATGATAGTGTGTCCCCTGCAGCATTGCTTTGTGGTAGTCTTTGCTTTCCAAATTGTATTATTTCAAAGGATTAATATACAGTACACTATCTGTCATGCATGAATCTGAGGATTACAAGGTCAGACTGTCTAACCCACGGAGTAGTAGGCAGAAATCAGTCGTACAAAAAACAGCAGATCCCCAGTAGCTCAGTGTGGTAAGAAATAGCCCTGTTATTCATTTTAGCACACCCAGACATGGTTTGAATCCAGGGAGTGGTACTGAGATGTGTGCATATATACACTCAAGAAATCCTGAATATTTGTAGAAACAGTCAGATAGTGGTAACATATATTGCCTCCACAGGTCTCACAGGTAAAGAAATGTTTGCAGTAGCTGTAGAAAGGGTATACCAATTCACCATGTGCAACTTGCCCACTGTCCAACCCCGTGCCTGCAGATGACAGCAGAATAGGTACATACACCATGCACTCTTCCCGATACATGTCTCTCAAGTGTCATGCTATCATGGCTAGTGGTCACTGCTGCCAATCACCTTGAACACAGGTAGGAATCCTGGTGAAGTATGCCAGTAACACACATGCCAATCAGTGCAGGGTATCCCTTTTTTGATGTAGCCATAGTTGTCTCAGTCTGCCCCATACCATTACAGGTTGACAGTTTGACAGGTATGTACATGCTACAGAAGCTATGGGCCATAGGTAGATGTAAAGTGAGGGCAGACCTGTAGAGTACTGAGCAGTACTGTTGTGAAAAATAGAAGCCTATACAGTTGTCAATGGGCATTTTCTCTCCCCTTCCCCTCATCTGCATCACTAATTATTATTCATATACTACGGGTATGTTTTTCTCAAAACTTAATGTTGGGACTGCTGTTTTGTTATTGTTCATATATTTAATTGGTTATATATTAACATACCTTGTTCAAATACCATTGTTGGTGAATTGTTGCCATCAGTGTAACTGGCATGCTGTTACAATGCTTACTGTTGTTCCATTTATGGATGAGTTCTGTTTGCTATGCAACTGTTTCAAATCTGTTGGTTTGGGTTAACTGAAACACCCACGCATGCTGTTATAATTAATTTTGAAATGTTTTGTTCATGACTAACCAATATATCTTGGATAACCTCAACACCATGGCATGTTTGGGAATGCAGATCCCAGTGGATCTGCCTGTCCTGCCTCATCTGGCCATGGAACATGGCTCCAGCATGTCTGGGTCCCAAAAAGTAAAAACACAAACAAGCCAACTGCCAAAGGTGACCCACAAATCAAATATGAAATAGTAAAAAACAAAATGTGAGTCAACCACCATGGTACACACCAAAAGAAGAAAGAGTAAAATAAAATAAAACTTTTATTAAAACAAAAGGTTAGCACTTTCACCTATTAAAACAAAAGGTTAGCGCTTTTGTCTGGGACCCAACCTGGAACTTCCTCATCCACTGGTCCTGCGCCACCTCCGGGTGGAACCACCACAGGGGACGGGGCTCATCCTCCCAGGGGTGCAGGCACCGCAAGTTCCGGGGAATGGTGCGTAGCATCATCCACTCTGAGTTTGATGTATGGCTACACCAGATGGAAGGCTGCCTGGTGCACCTGGAGGGGCAGGCTGCCCCTGTTGTCCAGCCCCCAGCACAGCCACCTTTGGGGCCATGAGGGTGCAGTGGTGAATGCCCATGGGTGAGGACCTCAGTCCCACTGTATCCATTTGGGGGATCATGGGCCTCTGATTCCCAACCATTCTCCCTGTCCAACGTGTTTAACCCCCTCATGTGTCATATACCACCCCTGTCTGCTGTCTTGTGTGTCTTGTCTGTCTGCAAATGCAACCTATCCTACCCAACCTATCTCACCAAACATACCTACAGCCCTTTCCTAAAATGCCACTCTCACCTTAATAAAAAAGAGCATCTGTCCCACAAAAAAATCATTGCCCCATACATAGCTCTACATTTTGCCCATGTCCAAGTGATATAAGTCAATCAACACTCAAATTACTCTACAAATACATGTTGCCAACACCCTCGCCTGTGAGGTGTGAGGCTGTAAATTCCAAGTTTTCCACATCAGTCGCAACTGTTGCTGCGGTAGAAATTTAGAGCTATGGTCATATCCTACAACTGTTCTGCACATCCCTAGTTGGTTTTCCTAATGTTTTACACCCTGCTTGCCCCATTTCACCACTTTCCTATCACATTTTTTTCTTTATTTAAATTAGCATTGGTGTAAGCAGGAGTAAGTGCTACTAAGCAAAGCTAAGATGACTTAACTGTCTGTTAGCATTGCTTAGCTTCATGCAAAACCATGCAAACCTGCTTACAACTGCTTAAAAGTGCTTTAATCACTCTGTCTCCATCAGCCCTTGTTCTGCCCAGCAACAAAATAATCAGCCTTGCCAAGTCTCAAACCCCAAGCACTATGCTCACAGCAACATATCACTCCATCATCTTAGCTATGAAAACTTGTAATGCTTTTACAAACATATCATGCATTATGGTCATTTAACATTAATGAAAAAAAGTCATCACTACCGAGTCTTGAACCCAGGACCCTGATCACTACAATCACAGGAATATACCTCTACACCATTTGAACTATATAAATTTGCAATGCTTTTGCAAACTTATCATGCACTACAGTCATTTAACATAAGGGAAAAATACATATCCATAGTACTCCTATATACATATATAGGTGTATATACATATATATATATATATATATATATATATATATATATATATATATATATATATATATATATATATATATATATATATAGATATATATATATATATAAACACACACACACACACATATATATATGTATATATATATATATATATATATATATATAACACACACACACACACACACACACACACACACACACACACACATATATATATACATATATATATATATATATATATATACTCAACCTTTTACTGCAAGACATCTGCGAAAAGCCTGACAAAGCAGGTGGATAAAGGCAAACAATAGTGACATATTTGAAATATGGCTGTTATAAGCAAAGAAGTCTGCTAGGGTAGCATGGTTTGCTTTAACATATATTTTCTGATAGATGTCAGGTCTGAAACACAGCTGATTGTCATCATTTACTGATGTCAATGCTCACATCATCCCAGTGATTTATCAGAAGCAAACAACTGTTATGGGGAACAGACCAAACATATGAGTCATGCATCTGGATGGTGTATAGACATCTGGCAGTGGAGAGGTATGACTGTAGTTATGTAACAGACGGGAAAAAACACTGAGATCTACCAAGCATTTCACCAAGCACCTTCAGAACTACAGTCAGACCAACACAACACTACCCCAAATCAGCTATAGGGAAGTACTCATGCATTTGCAAATATATCATGCACTACAGGGATGTCACTGTAGGGAAAAGCAAACATCATTGAAAAATTGTCCACCCACAACCATTTGCACCACAGTCACAGCAACATACCAGTACCTCAACTGAACTCTAGAGTATAATGATTGTTTGAACAAACATATTCTGATTGCCAGTCACACACTACACTGACATATACTTCCCCAAGTCACAGCTGACTGGGAATCCTGAGGTGTTACAGGACATTTCTCAGTCTGCCCCTACAAACATATACAGCTGATAGACCACCAGCAACTGTAGCAGCATGCACAGTCAGATAGAAAAGGATCTATGACACTCACATCTTCCATTCTCCCTACTCAACCCTGCAAACACTTACACACACAGTCTTGACAGTCTTTTAACAATGGCCAGACATACATAACTCTCAGCTGTACAGATTTCCACAGAATGTCCAGGGTATGGGACCATATTTATGGCCACTGCCACATACCACTTCTGGGGGTCTGCTAAGTCACTGGAATGATATCAGGAGTGAAGTCACTAAATAATGATATACCATTCCTTTGCACCTCTTACTGCAAGACATCTGGACAAAGCCTGACATACTTGGGGGACAGGGAGCCGAAAAGAAGGACATATCACACATAATGGTGTTACAAACAGTTGCTGGTGTTACAGGGTTTGTTGTAACATAACATCCCTGAAGGATATGATGTCTGAAACACAAATGGATGTCAACATTTGCTGACTTTAATCCTCACATTATCCTTCTGATTTCTCAAAAACAGAAATTGTCTGAGTAACAGACCAAACATAAGAGGCAAACCTCTGGGCATTCTGCAGACATTTAGGGGATTATAGGGGATTATAGGTTCGTACTAAGCTAACTGCCCTTGCGAGCCATTTTAAGCCTGGCCAATTATCCCTTGTGAGACTCAAACCCTGCAACTTGTGCTTGTAAGGCAAGCACCTTAACCATTAGGCCACCCTCCCAACATCTGAACAGTTGAGAGGTATATCAGAGACATATCACTGTCAGATGTCAAGTCACGCAGCCAATGCATGTCCAGACAAACCCTGTTAATCTAGCAATCTTCTATGTGTATAACAACAATACTTACTTACAATCTGTACCCAGTTCTGGAACTTTGTCCCCCATTTTGTTGGGCTGGCTCCACATTTCTTGTTCTAAGACGTATTTCCAGCAACCTTCTGTGATGCTGTAGCCCACACACCTCCATATTGCCCCTCTCACAGGCTAAGAAGAGGGGCAAGGCCCACATGAAGGACTTAATTATAGCACTGTGTTGCTATGGCATTGGCTAATGGAAAGACAAAACAATTGCTCTGGATGTAATTAGCAAGTAAGAGACACCAATTGGTGCACAGGCCATCACCTGCTCATGAGCATTACCTACAAAAGGCAAGCTGCTGCCTATACAAAACAAGTCTGAACCTGTCTACACAAAGACAGATTGTGACTACACAAACCTAAACATTTGCATTGTTCTGAGGAAACTCTTCAGCACTATAACAGGTATGTCAATTAAGCATGTAATGGAATTCAGAAGGGGGGATGCAATAATGTGAAATAGGAAGTTAAACAGTAAGTCACAACAAGACTCGCTGGACTCACATGTTGCTGTCCAATACCTACGGCCATTCCTGCTGGCCCTGCCTGTAGTGACATAGATCACAGCTCTGGCCCCTGAGTCATCCCAGCAAAGGTCAGCTCATGTATGACTACTACTGGAGTGTCTGTTGTCCAATACTGACTGTGACACTGCTAGGCCAGCTACCTGGGATGTTGTAAATATTCATATGTCACCTGTTAATGCTACTATGATACATATGCTTGTCTTAAAAATGTAAGAGACTTATATAGGGTATGTGCATAGTAAACAACTGGTGCAGAAGTGTGTGTAGAACTGTATGTTATATACTGAGCTCGTACCTTTCAACTGTCCAGAGTGTTGCAGACAGACCACAGGTTTGCCTCATATTTGTAGTCAATGCCTCATTCAGTTTTGTATTGTCTGGCAAATCACTTGCACCCCAGTAAAGACTGAAGTCATAACATAATAGCATACATTTGAATGTCAGATATCATATGCTGTGGAGTATTGCTGTGAATGCAAAACCGTCTTTGCTAGCAACTAAGTGTGTTACAGCTAGATTTATAAAGTGTAACTATTTTCTGGCTTTTGCCTACCATTGATGTGTGCCTTTGTGCAGATGTCTTGCTGGAGCTGGGAGTCTTAGCATGAAACTCATGTAATTGCAAGCATACCTTCTCTTGGAGGATAATGACATTTGAGCAGTTAGTGACACCTGGTTTGCAGCTGTGGAGAGCACACTAACCTTGTCAGGTTACTCATCCCACCATACATGTAGACCAAGATGGAGGGCTGCAAATCCACAGGAGGTGGAGTTTTAAACATTATCATACACATACACACCTCCAGGCTGGCCAAACAGTATGATGCATGGGAGACATCCCAAGTGCAGTTAGCTGTTGACAAAACACCTACTCAAATCATAGCTAGCTACAGACCTCCAACCATGACTCTGGACATCCACTACATCTATCTGGACTTGCTTGAATCTGCCAAGATTCAGCTGTATTCCCTGCTCCTGGGTGACTTTAACTAACCAGCCATAGTGTGCATGACCTATTCTACCTGAACATGAATGCACAGAGATTCCTCAGCTTTGTCAATGGCAATGCATTGGATCAGTTGGTCAGCACTTCTACGACAGGTGGAAATATCCTGTACCTGGTCCTAACCAACATGAGTAGCACTCCTACAGTGTCATCCTCCTTGGTAAGATCTGACCACATAGCCATCACTGTTGAGGTCACCATCTTCCCTGCCCCCCCCCCTTGTCAGGGTCAAACAAAACAAAATGTTTCCAAAGCTGACTATAAATCTTCTCAGAACAGGTAGACGTAGCTTTACAGCCACCGTCCCATCAGTTGGAACTACCAGTAGTGTCTAAGCCTACACCAGTATACTATGTGAGCACCTACATAGCTGTATGGACTCAGCAATACCTGACAGGACAACATCATCTCCCTCATGGTAGGGTAAACCTCTGTGGTGGACAGCAGCAATACACAAATACCATAATAGGTGGAAATAATTGCTGGACCAGGCCAAGAAGGAGCAGGTGCCTAATTGGAAGCAATGTCACCTTGGTCTGAAAAAGCAAATAAAGTCACAGGTGAATTACCCTAAGGCTATCTTTGAGTGCAAATTGGACACATCCACCAAGGCTAATCACTAGGCCTTCCACACATATGTCTGCAATCCCAGAGGCAACACCCAAATCTGCTCTGTAGTGGTGGTCAATAACACTACATACACATACGGCATATATATAGCCAACCTGCTGCAGACAGGTTAAGTGTAAACATCACCCCCCCCTGTCCCCCCATTGGTACAAATGGACATGCACAGCACCTGACCCCTTCCCCTCATCATCATCTGTAAAACAAACCCAACTGACACAACATGCACGGAAGGCCCTCACCTGGTCTATGACATGTATAGTACTTGTTGGTGGGATAATGTACTGTCCCACACAATACACTGTCTGTAAAATACACTCCCTCCCACTGTCTAGCAGAGTATGTGCATAGCCCTCTTGAAGAAAAAGCTGGAAAACTGCATGAGAAAAGGAAAAGACACTGCTTGGATCCCGTGTGTGTCCCAGCTGGACAGGAGAAACAGGTGCTGGCTTTGAAGGGACATGGGCAAAAGTCTGGTTTAGGTTTATGAGGGCATCTGGGCCAATAGCCTGGTATCATCTTATGAAGCGATGCACCTAGTACTGTACATGTTTCCTGTATGTATTGCAGACTGTCCTGCAATCTTGTCTGAAATGAATAGCTGTGAGTCTGAACTGTGTAGGTACTGCAATGATAGAGTATTCTCTTGTTCCTTCATTAGTTATTATCAAATATTGTTAAACCTTGTTATTGTGTCTGGTCTGTGTAGCAGTAAGTCAGCTCTTACAGTACATTTTTATGCACTTGGTGACACTGTATACCTCACTCCAATAGCCTTGGTCTTGGTCATAATTATCATTCTGCTAATAGGCCTATCACACAGTAGGATTTGTCACCCTTTGTTAAGGGCCTTATAGTAGCTGTTAAAGATATGGATTGTGGCAGTCAGAACTGTGGTAAGGTCTGGCCTGAAGGGCCCATATGTGGCAAAGCTATGCCAGACTTTACCAGGAGTGTGTCTGAGTGTGTGTGTGTGTGTGTGTGTGTGTGTGTGTGTGTGTGTGTGTGTGTGTGTGTGTGTGTGTGTGTGTGTGTGTGTATATCCATAGGTGAACATGGGGGTTGGTGTCTCTCCCCCTTACAACCTGATGTCAGAGTCTTAGCGGACTCTCAGAATGATGGTGGTCATAGTGAGGCACAGGTGGGGTTGTCAGGGCCTGAATCTTTGCCATTGGTTGGTATCCCACTTTCACCCACAATGTCCTTGTATACAGTCAGTATGCCCACACATACCTAGTCCCCAGCAGCCACAGATAAAAAACAGTTGGAGGGTGGTGGCATGGAACAGGCTAATGTGGTAATTATGACAAGTGTGAGTGTAGACACTAGACACAGGCAGAGAGCAGTTGAGGTCAAACACAGGCAGATGGGCAGAGGTGCTCGATGGAGAACTGCTGCCCATCAAGATCCTGTCGCAAGTACCACAGCAAGTGTCACCAGACACATGTTATGGTCCATCATGGAGACACAGGTGTGTACTGACCGCAACACCAAACAGATGCTCAAGGTTATAAATGCAGCACTTCCTGCCATGCGTGGCAACCTCCATGGCATTTGTGATGCCATACATCATTTTGCCAATGCCGTGGATAGATAGTGGGGTGAGACATTGTTATTGCTTGACTGTGCAATGTCTGTGCTTGAGCATATGGTGGGAGAAGGGCATTAGCCAGGTGGACATAGGTCAGCAAAATGATCAGCTGAGAGCCCACATGGCCATGCACATTCATAGTCCCATAGTGGCAATACCACCCACACTACTGAAGGGAGGGTGCTGTCCACACCACACCAGGCCATAGGCACATGGTCCTGGCCAGTCCCATCAGGGACATGGAACCAACAGGCAGAATTCACCATCAGGGAGTAGTACTGCATCTGTCCTTGGGACTGGTTGTGCCAGTGAGACTCCTTGCAGAACCAGTTCCCGTGTCTCTACCATGAGATGGTGAACTGTACATCCTGCCATGTATGGTCCACGGCTGTCCAACATAGCCCTATGCCAGACATCCACATGGCTTGATTGTGTGCAGACAAACACTCACACATCTCTATCACAGGCCAGTCACAACCAGACATGTACAGCTCAAATGCATGGCCCAGTTGAACACCAGCCCTCCAGACACACACACACACACACACACACACACACACACACACACACACACACACAATGTCAACCATATAGCCCAGGCTAGGCCTCTGGCAAACCCACACCACACCCTGTGCATGTGATGATACTTGTGCCACAGCCCTGTTATCCATACCATCAATGCAGTGACATGCTCATATGGGACTGATGCACAGAGTGAATATAGAACAGTGTAGTAATGTAATGTTGTGTAAGGTGCTGTCTGCTGACATTAGTTATGGGTACACATCGAGGTGTATGTACCTTGTTAGCCATGATGCATTATTGTTGTTAGTACTGCTGATTGTAGTGTCATGTACTGTATTCAGTTTGTGTTCCAAGTGTCTGTCTGTCTGCAAGCTGTGGGACTGCTGACAGTAGCAATGATGAGAATGGAAGTGGAAACACAGTGACCTTTTCATAGCCAAGGTACATCTGTATATGTACATGTTTACCAGGTGTGTTTACATGCAACAGTGTGTGAGGGACAATTGTGGCAGACAGTCTGACTTTGCATGCATACCCTTGACACAGCCAGCTAGCCTTTATACATGTCACTTGGGTGTTCTGTAGGACTTCAGGCTCACACATACAGAGGAGGTTATTTGAGTACTGGCACTAGGTCCCTCACAAGCTTATCCATTACTTTAGCTGCAACAGATACACCTATCAGCACTTTTTGCCCCTGCCATTTCTGTCTCATCCACTCAACCTTCATGCAGTTGATGAAGATATGCCTGGTACTGTGTATGACAGGTATGGGGTATGTATTCCTGACACAGTTCAGCCTGTGTTAGTCTAACCTGACAATCACCAGCATGTTTGTCTGCTAACTCATATGCATGTTAGGCCTCTCGTGCTGGGAGTGTACGCAGAGTAATAGTCCTGTACATGGGGCAGCTGTTGAAGGGCTGAGCACAGCCCCTACCTGCACAGTCTTACGAATGATAGAGCTAGATGCAGAGCACAAATAGCACAGAGGTGATGTAGTGTTGTAGTGTCTGCCACTACTATTCAAGTAGGTGATTTGCAGGGGTTGTTAGGATTGCCAATGGTGGGTTCAGTAGCCCCTAACATGGTAGAGCCATCTGACACACACACACACACACACACACGCACACACACACACACACACACACACACACACACACACACACACACACACACACACACTGCTGCATGAGGACATGCATTGCAACACATATGCACATGGAGCTGACACTTCTCAGAGTAGATGACCTACCCATCTATTTATGTACATGACACAGTGATATGACCATTGCATGCACCACAGTGGCTTGGTTTTAGAAACTGTAACTGTGCTTGTACGGTGGATGACATCTTTATGGGCTGAAACTAGGTTGGCAATGGGGGAGTTCACAGGGTGGAAGAGGCACGAAATGGTATAGCCATCAGATACACACAGTAAAGACAACCACAGGGGCTGTGCATATAGAAACACATAGAAAGTTGCCAATAGACATATTAGTAACCCTACATATCCACTTGTATGTACTATAGTGCTATGTACACATGACATGCTCCACATAGATTATATGCCTGGGACATAACAGACAACCTCTTACAACATGTAATCTTGCAAATGCCTTCATGGATGCTGGGGATAACTCACCAGAAATAGCAATTTGTCTCATCTACTGCTCCAACAAACCTGCACATATGATAGAGTGACAGACTTTGTATCAACATGATGTGTCAGTCAGGTATGATGTCTGATGCTGGCATGTGTATCACTATGGCGACTGTGACATATTTGGCAATGATATCACAGGAATGCTAATTATTAGGGGATACAGACCATGTATAGGTTGCAAACATGTGGATATTCCATGTACATCTGTACAGATGACTGGTATAGGCTGTATAGCATTACATGGTGCATATGAGGCAGATGCCATTAACTGGCTCTTTAAAGTAATGTCATGGGTAGGGGGTCAACAGGCCTTAAAATGGTATAATCTACACAAACAACAGCTACAGGAGATATGCTTCATACACACTACTATAGTTGTCGGTATTGAGATTAGAACCCCTACCTATCTAATTATTTGTACTATAGTATTATGCAGTCATTGCACATGTCACCGAGCTTAGAGGGCTGAGAAGTGCATACAGGTACATCTACAGTGAATGACATCAGCAGAACTTGTAAAGTAGGGCAATGGGAAGTGTACTGGGTGATACATTCCTCAAAATGGCATAACCTACACTCCCAGAGGATGTGAATCTCACCTAAACACACACACAGGGAGGATATGATACACATACATACACACATACACACACACACACACACACACACACACACACACACACACACACAAACACACACACACACAATATCACAGTTGCCAGTACTGAGTTTAGAACCCCTACCTATCTAGTTATGTACACTACAGTATTACGCAGTTATCACATGGCCACGGAGCGTATAGGATTTAACAGTGCCCCAATGTATGTCTAAGGTGAATTATATCAAGAGCCTTTGTAAAGTATGGCAATGGGAAATGTATTAGGTGGGAAGGGCATAAAAATACACTACCGTACAACCATACACACTTACAAACACCTTCACACATACTTATATATATATATATACACACACACACAATTGCCAGAATTTAGAGTAGAGCCACTGCCTATTTAGTTATTTGTACTGTACTGTTACTTAGTTATTATGTGCACCATGGAGCTTATAGGGCTGAGGGTTGTCCAAAGGTACTTCTAAGTGCAATGATATCAGCAGGACTGCTAAAGTGGGGCACTGGGAAGTGCTGTGGGTGGGAAAGTCCTCAAAATACTTCATCCTACAAACATACACACTTACACACACATACACACATTTGCCAGAACTGAGAATAGAACCACTGCCTATCTCATTATTTGTGCTATACTGTTACATAGTTATGGCTCATACCACAGAGATTATTGGGCTGAGAACTCACATACACACACATTTACATTTGCCAGGATTGGGATTAGAACCCATACGTATCTAGTTATTTGTCTTATAGTGTTATGCAGTTATTGCACATGCTACAGTGCTTATAGCGCAGATAAGTGTCCAAAGGTACTTCTAAGGTGAATAACATCAACAGGACTGCTAAAGTAGGGCACAAGGAAGTGTGGTGGGGAAAGTCCTCAAAATACTTCATCCTACAATTCTACACACATACAAACATTTGTACACACACATTTGCCGGAACTGAGAATAGAACCCTTGCATATCTAGTTATTTGTGCTATAGTGTTGTACAGTTATCTCACTTGCTACAGAGCTTATAAGGCTGGAAGCTGTCAAAAGTTACTTTTAAGGTGAATGACATCAGCAGGACTGCTAAAGTAGGGCACTGGAAAGTCTTCAAAATACTTCATCCTGCAAACACTTGTACACACCCTTGCTGGAACTGAGAATAGAACCCCTGCCTATCTAGTTATTTGCACTATACTGTTACACAGTTATTGCATGTGCCATGGATCTTATATAGGTGGGGCTTTCCAAAGGTACTTTTAAGGGGAATGACATCAGCAGGACTGCTACACACTCACACACACACACACACACACACACACACACACACACACACACACACACACACACACACACACAAACACACACACAAGCAGGTGATGTGATATTATAACCACCACCTCAGTACTATTACACAGTGGAGCACACCTTTATGCTGGCATATGCGGCTGGTTATGACTGGTATGCCACTGTACACAGCAGGACACCACTCTATGCCATTCAGGGTATCCCTGTGTATGACTCACTGTCTGTGTGTGTCTCCCTGTGACTCTCTCTCTATCACTGTCTGTCTCTCTCTTCCCCACGTCTATGTGTGTGTATGCCTGACATATTATTATGTGTTACCCATATATTTGTCTGTGTATCACACGCAAAATATGCAGACACATCACATATGGGCCACCTACAGCTATCTGAGGGTAATCCTGTCTGATGGGTGTGTGTAGAGACAGTTAAGGTGTACATAACTGTCTGTATGAAAAGACATATATGCACAATACAGTTATATAGTCTGATGCGGGTTCCAACATAGGCTGTGATTCACTAAGTGTAGGCGCATGCCCAGTTTGACGTTCTATACTAAGAGTGGGACTCCATTCCAGAGACACTTGTACTCTGGTCTGGGGTTTTGTGTGCTACAGCCATACCTCTCAAAAGTAAACAGGAAGTTGCTAGAGGTAGAGGACTTGTTTTAGCAGACATTTTCTGACATATCTGAAGTCTGACACTGGAATGTATTTGTGTCATTATCTAGTGACAGACATCCTCAGGTCATCACAGTGCTTTACCAGAGGAATACAAGATGTATGATGCACAGACCAGTATTATGAGCCCAACTATAGACATTCTTGTCTAAAAAGGCCAGTTGAGAGGTGTGGCTACAACCGGTTGACTGATGAAGCTGTGTAAACAGTCCAGCAACTTGGTAATATACTGTCTGGATATCTCTTACTTGTGTGGTATTCTTCTTACCTAAAAAGTCATATCCTGGTGCCATACCTCTCAACTGTACATTTTTTGGCAGATTGTCCAGGTGTTTGTCTAGAATTTTCATCCGGTCTACATAAACTTGTGTTTTTATGGCAAGTTATTGCAAATAATTAAAGACTAACATTACAAAATAATGACAGACATTAGTGTTTCAGACTTCATAACCTTCAGACAATTCCTGCTAATGCAAAACTTGGTATTCTACCAACTTTCTCAGTTTGTAAGAGCAATATTTACAACATGTGTGTATTATTGGGCCTTTGTCCCACTTTTATTTATGACCTTGTCCAGATGTCTTGCTGTCAGAGGTTGAGAGGTATGGGTGTGGGTACAGAGTGCATTCTACTGTGCAGAAATGTCCATTATATGTGTTGTATATTCCACATTGCACTGTGTGACATCCAGGTATGTTAGTGACGGAGCAGTACAGAGTAGTGTGATGAACCACTGACAGACAGTTGTGTATAGGTTGATAGGCTGATATGACATTAGTAGGATATTGGCCCAGATTTCTTTATAACCCACACAGATGGGAGTGTAGCCCATGTTAAGACATGTCAGCACACAGAGCCCCTCTCCAGCAGGGACACAGGTGGAATCACAGGACTGTATTTGTGTTTCTCATGCACTTATACAGGGAGCACATCACTAGGGGTATTGAGTCACTTGGCTTGATTTGGACAGGGAGTGTATTCTACAGATGTGAGAGTGTGTGGGACACATATCTCTCACACCAACAAGCTGTACTGATATCACAAACCAGGTTGATGTTGCATCTATGGGATGATCAAGTGGGCCTTGACTTTCAGATGTGCAGCAGTCCCATCAAGGCAAGGTCTGGATTGCTTTGTATGCCAGACAGAGGTCACCTCAGCAGAGTCTGTATGGAGTGGGGTAGAAGGATATTGCTGTTAGCCTATCTGTGTTGGGCAGGTGTTTGGGGTTTGGGGTAAGGCCTTAGTGTTTGCAATACCCTGATGTGTGGAGTCTGCATGGTCTGTGGTGTGTACGTTTGTGAAGTTCTCATGTAAGTTTGCCTCTGAGGTGTCCTTTGGGTTTTTGTTATGTTGCAGACCTCCACTTACATGGGTGTGTGTTGTGTATTTGCAGGTGATGTTTACTGACTCCGTACACTGCATGGCACCCACGTTACTGCACAATTTGTTCTGGTGTGCACATTATCCATTTGTCTGGCCAGTGGTTCCCCTTCCCCTTATGTGTGTCTCTTTGTTCTTCTGTAGTTCAGTCACAGGCTTTGCCCACAGTGGCTGCTGTTATATATTTGTAATTCTGATATGAACAGGGTAAATGCTGTAACATCACACACAAGGTTGTGGACTTCACATCTCTGAGTGTGCCTATTTAGCAGGTTGTCCATCATTGCACCACTACATTTGCTGTGGTCCTCAGACTTTTTGTGTTACTATATGTTATTATGAGGCTTCATGTTGGCCTACTTGTCAAACCATCACAGACTGACATCTGGACAGACCCATATATGACAGTCAGACAAAGGCACACACATGGGGACAGGGTTTTAATACTGGTCTGCCAAACATAGACAGTTGGGAGACCAGTTTGGTATTTGCTTGCTTTCTCTTATGGGTATGACATCTGCTTCCCCACTGTCTGCCACTGATGGTTTGATAATCGCCTTTCTTGTTTTGGAAATAGTTGGCAGGCAAATGCAATGTTAGGACAAGCAAAACAGATATACAAGGCATACTTGTGCTCCTTCTGTAACAACCTGTCATTCCAGGGGTATGGATGTTGGCCAGTGACATGTTGTCAGTGCTGACACACTAAGGTGGCAGCCTTTTATGACCTGGTAGTACACTGACCTTCCGGTATCTGCTGTCTTACTAGGCACCATACCTTGTGACTATTTAGAGATGGACATCTGGACAAAGCCATAAGCAATTTGGGGACAAAGGCCTGCATATAGGGACCATTGCTAACTATTGGCATTGCAAACCTAGAAAGGTGATACAATAACAGGTTTTGCATTAGCATGCATTTTCCTAAAGGGTATGAAGTCTGAAACTACAGTCTGTCATTATTTTCTGACTTTAGTATTTTGTGATTTGCCGATGATTTGCCAGACAACCATGATTTCATGATAAAGAGACCATAAATATGAAGCATACCTCTGGACATTCTGCAAAATGTCTGTACAGTTAAAGGGTATGCTAGGCACTGTGTAGGTTACTCTGAGATGTGTACTGTCCATATGTTTGGCACCCTGTCCATGACCTGTCCCGCCTGCCTGCAGTAACAGATACCGATGTCTGGTCAGTGTGTACAACTCCTACCCTAGCTGTATTTGTCATGAAGAATGGTTGGCACTGCAGTTCTTGGAACATGGACTCTGTCAACCACAGTACTGTACTTAGGCCACTAAAACACGACAGCCAGGAGTAAGTGCAGGTGACATACTGACAGTATTGACCACACATATACATAGCTCATTGACCCCTGCATATTGATGACATGCAACAAGTTATCAAGTTGATTGGGACAGCCCTGGGAATGTGTGCTCTGCTGCTTATACCCTAAAAACATTACTGTTACTGCATTTCTATGGGAACATGGGTGTGTGTGTGTGTGGGGGGGCACCTGTCAACTATCCACATTTGCACAGAATATGCTGATGTTCTCTTTACATTTTGGTTCCATTTAGCATAGTATTGTGTCTGTCTTGTAGACTACAGGCATGTCACTAAAGACCACAGGTTCGATTGTAATGGCAGACATTTGGGTGTCACACTTCTTACCCTTCAGAGCTTTACTGCAACTGCAAGACCTGCTGTGATATCACTGTGTAAGTCTCTACAGCCATACTTCATCATTGTCCCCAATTGTGGGCCTTTTCCAGAATTTTTATGTTTTTTTTTATGGCTGACTTGCAGGGTCAAGCTGTGGGGTGAGTATGGGAATCCCACACTGACATCCATGAATGTGATCTATGACCCCTCCCCCAGTTTGTTAATCCCCACGTATACTGCAGTGAGATTTGTCACCTAGGGGGCTACTGCATTCTCTGGGAAAGCCAGTAATGGGCAGACATTTCCTATTGTCCCACATAGCTGTCAGTTGTCTGCTGGCATTTCGGTAGGCCACTCTATTCCCTTGCATGCATGCAGCAATACCATAGCTATGCTACCACAATGTATTACTCCATTCATTTATTGTTAAGAAGATGGACTTACCTTGTGCCTGCAGTAGTTGTGAGGATGGTGCTTGAGGGCTGGCTCTGTCAGATGCACACAGTACACAGCCTATACATGGTAAGATACAGGTAGTGTGATGTGTGTGGCATCCATTTTACTGTGTGTGCGAGTCAGAGAGAGGTGTCAGTCCCTGGTTCCCTACAGTGTCAGTGTGTGTGCTATCTGTTGCTTCCTTGCCAAGGCCTGGGTGTACTGAGCATGCCTCCATTTGCTTCCAGGAGTAGGGTCAGGGGGTTCCTCCTCTGAGTCGCCCCTGTGCCTGTGGGGGCCTTGGCAATGGTGGGGGGCTGTGTGGCCCTATCCTGTGATGGTCCTGCAGCAGTTGTTTCCACGGGATCATATTGTGTAGCATGGCACATACTGTGAACATGTGTGCACATGTGGCTGGATAGTACTGCAGGGCTCCACCAGATATGTCAAGGCAGCGGAACTGTGACTTGAGCATCCCAAACACATTCTCTATAATGTTACTGGTTTTTGCGTGTGGCTCATTATGGTATTCTTCAGTGTGTGTGTGTGTGTGTGTGTGTGTGTGTGTGTGTGTGTGTGTGTGTGTGTGTGTGTGTGCATGTGTGTGTGTGTGTGTGTGTGTGTGTGCGTGCATGTGTGTGCGTGCATGCATGCGTGTGTGTGTGTGTGTGTGTGTGTGTGTGTGTGTGTGTGTGTGTGTGTGTGTGCATTTATGATGGGTGTCATCATCCACAGCTCCGGTGCATAGCTAGCATCCGCCACCAGATGGCCATATGGAATGTCCCCCCTGGCAATTGCCTGCTACAACTGTGAGGCATGCCAGATGTGGGAGTCGTGATAACTACCAGGGCTGCCAACACACGCATTCACGATAATGCTCAGGGCATTGCATACGACCTGGCAGTTCAAGGAGTGACACCCCTTGTGGTTGACATAGATTCTGGCCTCTTCACCAGGTGGTGCCTTGATGTGGATGTGCATGCAGTCTATGGCACCCAGTACCTCTGGGTAGTCTGCTACATGGTCGAAGAGATGCATATTGCTGGTCCTCTCCTCATGGGTACTGGGGAAATATATGTGCTCACCATCATGTGTTCACATGACATCCAGGATCTGGTGGAGTACCCTGGATGCAGATGCCTGTGAAATCCCCATGATGTCCCCAGTAGATCTTTGGAAGGTACCTGTAGCTAGTATTCTTAAGCCTATACATACCTTGGTTTCAATTGGGATGGGTTCCCCTCTGTTGGCTCTGGGTCTGAGGTGAAGCCAGCACAGCTCACACAGTTGCTGAAGTAAGTCCATGTCCACCCTGTAGCACTCTAGTATCTCCAGATCATGTAGCCCCTGATAGGTTACACTGGGTCTGAGCACTCTTCTTCTCCTTCTCAGTCTGGGACAGTTGTCAGCATTATCCTCCTCACTGCCCTCAGCCTCTAACACATACTGATGTATCAAAGCAACAGCAGCCCCTAATATTTTGTCAGTTAAAATTCCCCCGAGTGTGTACACCAATGGTGCAGAATTTGTGGGAAAAAACAGACTGAAAGGTGTTTGCATAGTTTATAATGGTGTGCTGCAGATGCTGCCGGTGTGATTGGCTGACTATGATACATTCCACTGCCAGCTATATTATCTGTTCTTGAGTGGCTATATTCTGCTATTTCCCATTTTTTTTTCTTCCCATTTCTGCCCCTTCAAAGCCCCGTGGCAAGCCACACAAACCCACTGCACAAATGTAAAAACTTCTGCTAGTTCCTGTTTTTTTTTTTTTTTTTTGTATTTCCATTGTGTTTAAGCCCTACAGCATGCCGCACATCCCCCTGAAGCTACAGTAAAAAATATTGAGCAGAAAGGGACCTCTCAGGGATGTGAACATGCTCAGGATTTCTTGAACTAGACACACCCCTTTGCTTAGCTGTGCTTAGCTGAGCACAAATTGAGGCAGCGAAGCTCCAATGTGTTTACACCAAGCATGACACATGCCCTTTTCATGTCAGCTGCTTCTCCTGCTTACACTACAGCATTATAGCTTCTACATGGTTAGGTGCAGGTGGACACGGTCTCCCATGTTGCTCTTCAGTAAATTTAGCTCATTTGCATACCCCACTGCCTTAGTCCCTTGTTACACACTACACCAGAGACTATCTCCTTAGCTACCAGTGTTGCCTGTTATTGTTTTGGTTCTGCATGCTACCCACTATAATGGCAAAATTAATTTCACATAAAATTATCTTTTTACATACAATTTTTTTCTGCACGATCTCGTTTGCATGCTGCTGCACTATGCCTAAATGGATGAAATTGGCCAAAAAAATAAACTTTGATTTTTATAATTTTGAAACTGTTTTCCATGCCAATGGCCATATTTCTGGCCATTGGCATGCCTAATAGTCATAATACATGCTTTACTTTGAGCTGTAATGTCCCTGGTTTGATTTTTGCAGAAATGTACATGGTTAGTAACCGAATACATTTCTGCAACAGACACTGCTCTGATAATGATGCCTGTCTGCTTACTGAATCACTAATTCACCTCATTTGCATGTTTATCACCAACAAATAAGGTAATTAACATTATTCAGTGGTGTCCATGTCAGAATAGTGCTGGCAGGCTTGTGCACGCCCCCATCCTTGTTTACTGGATCGCTCGGCAGCCATATTCCGTACAGAAGCTGCTACACTTTTCTGACATGGTGATTTGGCTTTATTGAATCCTAGCTAGTCTTATTTTTCTTATTTAATTTTCCAAAAGCAAGGTGTATCCACCTGCACCTAATCATAACAAGACATCCTATATATCCAACTGTCCTGTGATTCCAATATAAATCTGGATATATAGTCATCATCTTGCCAGCTGTTTAACTCAATACAAATAGGAATCTTTTTAGATGCAAACATTACTTCCCTGGGTTTTGCACTTACATATCAGTAATCCACAAAGAGCAACATGTCACCTACATGCAAATAGAGTAAGCACAGGCTATTCATGCTAAATAAATGAAATGGCATTTTGATAAGCATGTCTATTCTTTTTTTTCCACCACCTTCAACCAATCTCTTAATTATCCCATGTTCTTGAGAACTGTTGAAGTTAATTTCCACTTTGGCTAAATAGAGAAGACATAAGATCTTTGTTGCTGACCTGTATTTCATATTATTTTCTTTAATACATCTGATATAACTGTTAGTACTCTGCAAGGAATTTCAGTTAGTGTTTCATTTGCTTACTATATCTATTTATTTCCTTAAACATTTATTCACATCTGAATCCTCATACTGTGCCAATATTTCCTTTAATGCAAATAGAAGTAGTAGGAGTGCCACTTCCTACAAATTGATACACTACTATATGTGTGCACGGGTTCCCTTCAGAATCTCAAACTACTGAAATCCCGAATTTCAGTAGCCCGAGAACAGAAGGGCAAAATTTGGAGATTTTGAATTAGCGGTTCTGGTGTTGCGGTGTGTGAGTGGGTGGTTGGAGATGTAAGTAAGTGTTGGTGTTTTACGGGTTTTGGGTAGGGGCTTTAGTGTGTGTCTGTGTGTTTTTTTTAGTGTGATGTGTGTGTGCAAGGGGAATGTAGCTTGTGTGGTGGTGTTTTTGTTTGCTTGTCTTTGTAGTGCGACCTCAGAGTTAGTATATTTAAGTAGGGGGGTGTGGGGGATGCAGCCGCCCACATGGGGGTGCAGGGGGGCTTGCCCCCCTGCTTGTATGTAGGGTAGATGTTTGTGTATGTGAAGGGAGGTGTATGTTTGTGTTTGTGTCTGTGGTATGTTTAGTGTAGAAGTCACGATTTTAAATTTTGCGCTTCTAGAGTTTCAAGTTTATGGATTTTCAGCTTCATGGTCTCGAGATGCTGAAATTCGAGATCTCAGTATTTCGAGATTATGAAGTGAATCCATGTGCACAGCTTATCTGTTTGGGGAGAGGGTGCTGCCAGGGATCTTACCATACACTTGCAGTGTAGGTTTTACTTTCAATTGTTATGGTTTAGATTCCTAAACTGCAGTTTAATGTAACTCTGTGAATTTTCTTCAGGCAGAGGCAAAAGCTATATACACACATAAAAATGTAACAGATGAAAGGAAGGTTTAGCCTTCTTTAAACAAAACATATTTGCTGTTACAGATGGATGCAGTACATATATTTCATAGGTTCATAGGTTCATAGGTTGGTACTAGGCTATCAGCCCTATGGCCTATACAAGCCTAGCCATAACAATTCCCTGGCTATTTCTTCCCACATTATTTACTTTCCTGGACCCCTGTCTAGCAGGGCGACTGACGTGATCCCTGGGGTGAATTTCCTTTCTCCCATCCAATCGTCAAGGTTCCTCTTGAAGAGGTCCAAAGAGGCACTCTGCTTGACATGTATGGGCAATCTATTCCAGAGTTTGGGGAGTCTCTGGGTCAGGAACCTATCCCTCCAGCATGTTTTGTTTATTGTGATGACAAGGTTTAGATCCCTGGAGCGTGTAGCTCTGAGGGATTGGGATTTCTTTAAGTGTAGCATGTCCAACAGCTCTGGGTTTGACATGGCCTTGTATGTTAAGCAGAGATCGCCTCTGAGTAGACGATATGCAACAGAGTATAGCTGGAGTTTTTTAAGGCGGTCAGCGTAGGGCATCTACTTTAGGCCTGTGATTCTTTTAGTGAGGTATTTCTGAGGCCTTTCCAGTTGTTGCAGATGTCTTGAGAGGTACATACCAAATGGGGCGTTATATTCTATAATGGGTCTAATGAGGGATGAGTACAGTGGGACAATTACCTCCTTTTTTCTGGATGAAAAGCCCTTCGTGATGAGGTGTGCCACATAGAAGGATTTCCTGACTGTTGTGGCAATGTGGTTATCGAAGGTGAGACCACTGTCCACCTGTGTCCCTAAGTCTCTTATCACACTTTCTGTGTTTAGTGTACTGCCACCTATATGGTAATTCATGGATATATGTTTTTTCCCAAAGGGGATTACAATACATTTCTTGGCATTGAGCTTGAGCCCATGGCTCTGGCACCAAGCATCTGTTTCTGTAAGGCCCTTTTGTAGAGTATCCACATAATTTGGGGATTCAATAATGGCTCCCAGTTTGCAGTCATCTGCAAACTTTGTTAGCCAGAGTCCCTTAGTGTTGACCTGTACTTCAGAGAAGTAGATGCCAAACAAGAGCGGCCCCAGGACTGAACCCTGAGGTACTCCACTTGTCACTTGTCTGGAGCTGGATTTGGAGTCGGCTACTTTTACAGTGTGGGTTCTATCAGTAAGCCATTTAGCAACCCATTGGGTGACATAGGGATTAATGCCCAACTTAGTAAGTTTATCTATGATTCCAGAGTGGGGGATGGTGTCAAAGGCCTTGGCAAGGTCTAGATAGGCTGTGTGACCACCTTACCCTTGTCCATAGCTCTGGAGACTGATTCAAAGAAGTCAATCAGGTTCAGGAGACAAGATCGGTCCTTCACAAACCCAAAATGGGTGGGGTCCAGTGTTTGAAGGTTGCCAATGTCTTTGTTTATAAGTTCCATGATAATACGCTCCATGGCCTTGCAGATAAGGCTTGTCAGACTGATAGGACGGTAGTTTCCGGGATCCAAGGTGGATCCCCCCTTGTGGATTGGGATAACTTTAGCTCTGCGCCACTCAGTGGGCACAAAACCTGAGGTGAGGCTATGATTAAACATGACACTTAGGTGAGGTGCCAGTTCATATTGTAGTTCATGTAGTACACAGCCCGGGATGTCATCTGGTCCCATGGATGCTGTATTCTTGGCTTTAGAGAGTGCGTTTTGTACCTGTGTGGCCGTTATTACTGGAATTTGGCAATCTTCCGGTATTGAGATGGGCCATTTAGGGGTGAGAGGGGGGTGAAGTTGGCACTGAATCGATCTGCCAGGATATTGGCAATATCCTTTGGATCAGTATATTTAATGCCATTCTGTTTTAGCTCAGAGCAGATCTGAGCATTGCCATTTAGATTCTTGACATAGTTATAGAATGCTTTGTGGTTGTCTTTGGAATCTTTGGCAATTTTATTTTCGTAACTAGCTTTGGAGGATTTTATGAGGCATCTCAGTTTCTTACTGAGGCTAGTAAGGGAGTTTTTTGCATCCTGGGATTTTCCTCTTTTCTGCAAAAGTTTCTTCCTTTTGTTGTAAAGTTTGTTTATGGCAGGGGACCACCAGATTGGCTTCCTTTTTTTTGGATGAGAGCATTTTGGTTCTATTTGGGATAGCACGATTCATGCATGAGTGGATGTGCTCATACAGTGCCTTAGTGTAGGATTCAGCAGTTGAACTTTCAGTTCCCGTCTGCATGAGTGTTATGAAGTTTGTCACTTCTGACTTGAGTAGCATGAAGTTGGCTTTGGAGAAGTTTTTTATGGTGGTTTCTTTACTGGGGGGTGGGGGTGGGATGTGGATGTTAAGGGTGATTAGCTTATGGTCAGACCTGACTAACGAGGGGGTGACCATAGGTATGGAGCATTGATTTCCCATGTTGGTAATGACCAGGTCTAGGATATTGGAGCCCCCGGTGGGACTATGGATTAGTTGATCCAGGGTATTGGCATTTATGAATTCCAAGAACCGTTGCGCAAAGGTGTTGGGACATGAGTAGTTTTCCCAGTTAATGGCAGGGTAGTTAAAATCACCCAGTATTAGGGTGTTTGGTTCTATCTTATTATTTTCCAGTATGTTTAGAAAGGTGTAGTGAGAATCTTGGGGTATGGTGGGGGATCTGTAGCAATCTACAATTTGGATTGCATTCTTACCTAGTGTTAGTTGCACTTGGAGAATTTCAGACACATTGTGTTGGCCAACTAGCCTGGTGGTGTGAATATCCTTGGTGAATATTGACACTCCTCCACCTTTAGTGTTTCGGTCCTGGTTTGGTGGCTGAAAAGTGTGGTAAGAGTTGTAGCCTGGTATTGCAAGGGTGCTCTCTGAAGCCTTGAACCAGGTCTCAGTTACTACACAGATATCAATGTTCTCCATTTTTAGGAGTGCCTCGAGAGAGTGCATTTTGAGGTTTAGACTTCTAGCATTGAGTAGCATTACCTTCAGATTTTGCATGCTTGTACCTGTTACGGTGGTGGTTTTGTCCTTTGAAGTTTGCCTAAAAAAGGTACTATAGGGGTGGCAAGAGCCTTAGCCAGTAACCTGAATCCCAGGGGCGACAGGTGCAGACCATCTCTGGCAAAGCATCGTGGTCTGTCAATCATGTCATCCCAGGCAGACAGATACTGGATCCCCTTTGAATGACACCATAAGCTTAGCCAATTGTTGAAGTCAATCATTTTATCCTTATATTGTGGTATCATTCTGGGCGAAGGCAGGATGCTACTCAGGGCTAGGGTCATACCTGCCTGGGCCACATGATCCGAGAGCTCTTCCATGTCTCTTTTCATGTAGTCCAGGGAGGTACGTCTCAAGTCATTCACTCCAACATGGACAATGACAGAGTCATATTTGTACTTGTTGTGGAGTGACTTGAGTGCATGTGTTATGTGGTGGATTCTGGCACCCGACAGGCAGCTGACTGTAATTTTCTCCTTATTCAACCTGGTGAGAGGGACATCAGTGTGCCGGACTATAGAGTCACCTATGACTAAAGTGTTAGGTACATTGTCTTGCCTTAGGGGCTGTTGCTGGGTGGCACACTGGTGTTGTGAACTATGTGACACATTGGTTGTGATTGGTGTTTGTTTGCGTTTCAGCTTCAGAGGTCTTTGTTGCTTGGGCAGGTTACAGTTAAGGGCCTCTGCATATGTGGATTTAGTGTTGCTATATGTGGGTGTTGGTGGTGCGGGTTTAGAAGGGCTATGTGTTGCTTGAGATGTAGTGTGGGTGTTAACCTTCTCTTGACTGTTTAGCACAATCTTGGGTGGAGAGAGCTTTGCTTCCATTTTGGCTATGTAAGTGCATCTCTCACAGGTTGTAGTGTTGGGTGGTAGGAGGAGAGGGTTGTCTGTGTACATGAGGCAATTGCTGCATTGCCCCAGTATGCCCAGATTCACCAGATGGACAGGAGAAATCACCGGAAGCTGACCCTTGGACATGCTTGGTTTGGGGCTTTTTTCTTTGTAAAGTATAGGAGCTGTTTCCTTAGCAAGGTACTTTGCAATTATAGGCTGTTTAGTGCTACTATTAATTTCTCCTTGTTAACAAGGAGAGTTCAGTGTTTGTATGAGTTTAAGGCTTCCTAGTGCTTTCCAGCAGGTATTAGAGAAAGTGCTAGTCACAGGGATGCTTAAAGGAAAGATTGAAAAGAATGCACTCTGCAGTGTGCACTAGAGAAGTTAGATGTGAAAGTAGGTAACTTGAGTTTTACCTGTTTAAAAAGTTAAGGTTTAGTGGAGAGTTACTATTTTTAAAACAGCAAGATGGATTGAAAGGGGTCTTCACTTTTGTATTTTGGTACTATGAAATACTGTAGGATGGCCAATAATTCAGACCAATAATTTTCACTTTGATCATGTTCTGCTTAATAAATGTAAGCATATACAGGGATTTAAAATGCATAAAGAAGTAATACAACAAACCATCTCTCACTAACTATGTGCTGATCATTTACTTGATACTGCAACCTCCACTCTAACAAGGATGTGGGGCCTGACTGAGTTCAAACATCTTGCATGTACAGTTAATACTGTGGAGGAAATAACTGTCTTAAACAATTTTCAAACTAATAAATATTTTATAGCATACACAAACAAAATCCTTTCTTTACAAAAATAGTCTGTATGAGGTTCAGCTACTAAGTTATTACCTACAGTAAATGAAATCATGTAGCAATGCAATTATTTTTTGCTTGTGTATAAATACATACATTCTTCAACATGGAAAAAAATAATTGTGAATGTAATCATCCAGATATGCATCTGTATTTTGCATACACACACACACACACACACACTCACACACACACACACACACACACACACACACACACACACACACACACACACACACACACACACACACACACACACACACACACACACACACACACACACACACACACACACTTCACATGACGGCAAACTCAAAATACTGAGTTTAATTTGACTGACCCCAATACCTAATTTTCAAAATACTGAAAACTCATTTGACTGAGTCTCATTATACTGAAAGCTTACAATGCTGAATTTCAAAATATTGAATTTCTAAGGCAGAGATATGCACACTTACATCACCAATGACTAATGCTTTCCAGAACTTAAAAACTACTTACTTACTCTCTTAACAGAAACCAGATGATATAAAACAAAAATAGGTGGAGGCTACACCCCTCCCCACACACACACACACAATGTGGTGGGGTTCACCCCCACCCCCCACCTATATATACTAACCCTATATACACTAACTTCAAGATCACACTACATTGAGGAAAAGGGCATATAACTTTTACTTACCTTACAGTACTGTACACACTGCCACTACTACCAAGAGCACACAAAATATCCACCATATTCTTCTTCTTCTTTCGGCTTTTCCCAGTTAGGGGTCGCCACAGCGGATCATCTGTCCGCTAATGATTGGCAGTGGAGTTTTACGGTGTTGAGTTGCCAGCCCAGCGCCCAACCTTCCACAGAAGGCATACACATGCACACACTCACACCTAGGGCCAATGTAGAGTGTCCAATCCACCTACTGCATGTCTTTGGGATGTGGGAGGAAACCGGAGCACCTGGAGGAAACCCACGTGACCACAGGGAGGATATGCAGACTCCGCACAGAAGGCACTAGAGCCGAGAATCGAACCAGAGAAAAATATCCACCATATTAATTTAGATAATTCCTTTAAAAGTGTAAAGAGACATAGCCACATTTGGAAACACTATAATACTACTTTCTATGCTACTATTGGTATTCTGGCATTGGAACTTTAAGTTACAGTAATGATTTTGTTTTTTTATCACAAGCAAGTCACAGGTGAAAGGAAACACACATCATGTATATGGCTTAAAATTCAGTATTTTAAAATTCAGCATTGTAAGCTTTCAGGATAATGAGACTCAGTTAAATGAGTTTTCAGTATTTTGAAAATTAGGTTTTGTAGTCTTAGTCAAATGAAATTCAGTATTTTGAGTTTTCAGTCATGTGAGGTAGACCCTATATATATATATATATATATATATATATATATATATATATATATATATATATACATATATACACACACACACACACACACACACACACATATATATATATATATATATATATATATATATATATATATATATATATATATCTACTTTGATTCACTGAAAACTCGTTTCACTGAATTTCCGTTCACCCTCAAAAAAATCGCTGAAAGCTCAAATCACTGAAAACTCATTCTACTGAATATAAGTGCTGTTGGGCAAATAAAACATATATGCCCTTTTCCAAACTGTAGTGTGATCCTGGAGTTAATATATATAGTTGGAGGGGTGTGGGGGGCACAGGCCCAACATTGAGGAGTGTGGGGGGCTGTAATCCCCCACCTACTTAGCTTTTATAATTATGAATCTCATTTCACTGAAAGCTAACAATATATTAAATCAAACATAGGTGGGGGGATACACCCCAACACCCCCAATGTGGGGGGCTATACCCTCCAATTATATATACTAACTCCAGGATCACACTACAGTGGGGAAAATGGCATTTATGTTTTATTTGCCCAACAGTACTTGCATTCAGTGAAATGTTATTCTGTGAAATGAGTTTTCAGTGATTTGAGCTTTCAGCGATTTGGTGTGAGTGTTTAGAAATTCATTAAAATGAGTTTTCAGTGAATCAAAGTAGATATATATATATATATATATATATATATATATATATATATATATATATATATATATATATATATATATATATATACACATTCTTACATATTTTTCTTTAGTCAAAAATATGCATTTTTTATATACATAAAATTATGTTATCACATAAACATTCCATATTTGTATACAGATGCAATTATGTGTGCAGATATGTTTATGCTTTCATTTCTATTATTATAATAACATTGTAGAGACATATTTGCAGTTACACATATTTCTTCTACAAATACCTTTCATTGTTCATAGGTTCATAGGTTCATACTAGGCTATCTGCCCTGGGGCAATTATAAGCCTAGCCCGATTCTGTATGGCTTACGCCACCCCTTGATTTGAGTATACTGTGCCCTTTTTAAGGTTTAGTTCACTGTGCCTCTGTCTAATAGTGACACGGGAGTAATCCCTGGGACAAACCTACGATCCCCCATCCACTTATCGAGATTCTTCTTGAAGAGATTCAGTGAGGTGCTCTGCCTCACATGAACTGGAATTCTATTCCAGAGCGAAGGGAGCCTCTGGGTTATGAACCTGTCCCTCCAGCAAGTTCTATTTATTTCTGTGCTGAGGTTCAAGTCCCTCGAGCGTGTGGCTCTAAGGGATTTAGATTTACTGAGGTGGAGCATGTCCATTAATTCTGGATTTGACATAGCTTTGTATGTCAGGCATAGATCGCCTCGAAGTAGGCGGTATGCAACTGAGTAGAGCTGGAGTTTTTTTAACCGAGCAGCATATGACATCTGTTTGAGACCCTTGATCCTCTTGGTGAGATACTTTTGGGGTCTTTCTAATTGCTGCAGGTGTCGGGTAAGGTACATCCCAAAAGGGGCATTGTATTCTATGATTTGCCTGATGAGGGATGAATAAAGGGGCACGATTACCTCTGTTGATCTAGATGTGAAACCCTTCGTGATGAGGTGGGCTATGTAGAAGGTCTTTCTAACCACTTTGGCAATGTGGTTTTCAAAGGAGAGATTGCTATCAACTTGGGTCCCCAGGTCCTTAATAACTTTCTCTGTACATAATGGGTTTCTGCCTATGTGGTAATTTGTGGGCACATTGTTTTTGCCAAAGGGTATGACTATACATTTTTTGGCATTTAGCTTTAAACCATGGAGCTGGCACCAGTTATCTGTCTCTGTGAGACCTTTTTGAAGGATGTTTGCGTCAGCTGGAGAGTTGATTATGGCGCCCAGTTTGCAGTCGTCTGCGAACTTGGTGAGCCATAGTCCTCCCACGTTTGCCTGTACCTTGGAAAAGTATATACCGAACAAGAGTGGACCCAGGACAGAACCCTGTGGGATGCCACTTGTGACCGGTTTCGAGTCTGACATGGCTCCAGCAACTCTCACTCTGTGGGTTCTGTCTTTGAGCCAGTTTGCGACCCATCTTGTGACATAGGGCAACCTTTTAGAGATATTTTAACCCCAAGTTTAATTTGACCTAATAAACTTATTTACTATAGAACGCTGGCCTTCAGGCTGTCACCTGATCTACCCTCTTAGCCAATTGGTCAGGCCTATGCTCCTGTAGGTCATCATGCCTCTGTCTGTACTAGGGGTAGAGTGAGTGATCCCTGTCAGGGATGACAGATGCTCATCCAGCTCCTATTAGATGTCAGTCTTTTTCCAGTAAGACCCCCAAACACATTCCTGGATCAGAATTAGGTAAGACTCACTTAGAAGGTAAAGTGTAACTGTGGTTTCCTTGTCAGACCAGCTCAGAGAATGGTCTCATGCATTCACAGGTGCTGCCATCATTAGAAGTGCCACTGCCGCAATAAAGAAAGCATGAGGAGAGCTGTGGTTCAAAGTTCAAGAACTACTCACCCTGGGTATAATACTACCCCAACCAAACACAGTTAAACAGCTGGGGCATTAGACCTGGTATTGTTATTATTGGCAAGTTTGGTTTATTAATGTCTTTGTCGCCTATGTGTTTTTTTAAAAGGAATACTTTTACATTTCATTTATATGCTGTTAAAAGTCACTATTAATTGTGCCTTGTTTTTTTACCTTTCTTGAGTATTACACCTGAATGTCATAAAGGGCTAATTTCTTTATATATTTCTCATACAGTATACCATCAGTATTATTATTTTTATTTTGGGGGGGAGGGGGTTTGCAGAAATAAATATTCCTGCGTGAGTCAGTACCAACTTACTTTGAGTGTTTTGAGGTGACACGATTTGCAAGATGATGTTAGATGGGCAAGGATTATGCTTCATGGTTGTGCAAACTCAGATTCATATGACTAATTTTGCCTTTCCTAAACATTGTCAACTTACAGAATAACTGAGATTATCCCTGCATCCCTGTAACATTTTGGGGATTGCAGAGGAATGTTGTGGACTCTGCCTCTATCCTCTGAACATTCACATGAACCTGAGGCTACTTTCACAATTAATAAAGACCTAGTCCTTACACATTCGCATATTGCTGTGATAAACAGAGATGGTCTTAGAATGGCGTAATTTGCATAAAGGTATCTAAACTGACATTGAACTTGCCCAGCTAAATTTAATTGTTTAATACCTATGTGAGGTAGAATATCACACCTCTAGCAGCCTACACAAATCTTGCATTAATATAATATTTTGTGAAAAATAAAAATATTAAAAATATACAAATAGCAATGTTATCAATAAGACATAACCTAGATTTAATAAAATCCATGTAGGCATAGTGTGGAGCGTACACAGAAGGTACCATGGCCATGTACGTGGTTCTCCCTTGGTAGTTCGCCATGCATATTAATTACTGAGTGGGAGCCATGGAACATGGTCATTGAATCAATGTAGGGAGTATGTTAATGTGTCCACAGATGAGTAACACACCCATTGCACTGTCAAAGTACATTATATCAATGTAATTAAATTATTTTTTTTATTTTGTTTTTTATTTTGTTTTGTATGTTTGCATGCAATTAACACATGCCAGACATATAAAAATAGAAACCAGATACATTTAATTATTAATGCAGAGGTCAAGTTTAAGCATAGCTGAGCAGATTTGCGCAGCACTGTGTGGTGTGCAGCAATGCTTAAATGTAGTTGAGAGGTATATGTAAAAGTATAGCAGGAATATACACGTGTACATAGCAAAATGGTTAAAGAAACAGCCTTATGTGCTATAGGGTCAGGGTTTGAATGCACAGAAAGGTTATTAAGTGTTTCTTTTCCAAATACAAATTCTGTCAGTTATATTTACATTCTGATATGCTGCACTCAGCTAAGCTCCACTAAGCCCTGCTAAGCCATGCCAAGCACTGTTTAAGCAAGATCTGTTTTAGCACTGCTCATCACTGCTTGGCTCTGCACAGCTCTGCTTAGCTGGTTTGCACACAGCTAAGCACTGGGAACTATTACTAAGCATTACCAGTTTAAGCACTGCTGAGTTGAGCTGAGCTGGTTTGCACAGTGCCAAGCGATGCAACACATTTTTAAATATTGCCCAATGCTGAGAAAGGACAGGAAAACAGGCTATATTAAGTTTAACAGGCAGGAATACTGCATAACCAGTTGGAGTTTGAACTGCG
Source organism: Protopterus annectens (assembly GCF_019279795.1). Classification (NCBI taxonomy): domain Eukaryota; kingdom Metazoa; phylum Chordata; order Ceratodontiformes; family Protopteridae; genus Protopterus; species Protopterus annectens. The sequence continues at coordinate 670,757,719 of NC_056728.1, read as the reverse complement.
CAGTAACTATAGAAGGCGCTGAAGAGGGTGCACATTTCTGGGCGCAGAGGTGGGGTACTCTGGAGTCCAGGGTCATGGTTGGACTCCTAGTTAATGACCATGAGGACCGGTTGCTGCAGGGGGAGTTCCAGGGCTCATAGTACAAGGTGGAGGCCTGGTCCAGCTGGCAAGCAATCTCACCAGTGCTATCAGTATCCCCTGCACAGGTGAGCAGGTCCGTCACCACTATGACAACCTGAAGCATCAGAAGGGGGATCTTCTGGACATCTGGGTCCATGAAGCTCGAGCTGGGAATGCCCCACAAGTTTGTTAGTACTGTTAGCATTGTTTTATCAACACCTAATCTGAATGTTGGCTAGACAGCTATGCATAATGCTGTGCTTCTCTTCCTACAGCTGCAGAGGAGGAAGCTCGCAACATTGAGGTGCATGGGAGCACCAGGCCAGGTTGAGCTGTGAGTGTGGTGAGTAGGGATGTAACTTGTGATCTATAGTCATATAAGCAACAAAGAGTAAAGCATTAACTGCCAGTAGGTATATACAGTTTTTATTGTATTGCAATGAATGTGGTCGTAGACCTGGACTGCAATAAGTGACTACTGCCATATGTAATGAAATATGTAGGGAAGAGTAAAGCATTAACCTTAATAAAGTAAATGAAATAAAGTTTATATCGCAATAACTGTGGAATCATAGCTGTATTGCAACACCTGCATTACATTAACTGTTGTTCAATAAAAACTTGAAACTATATCAGTAAATGCATGAAGGTATCTGTAATAAATTGCAGTGCAATACTTGTGGAATGAGAGCTGATATTTCAACCCAGTAACAATATATTGTGCACACCTCAGTTTACTTAGTAATGTATAGGTTACCTAGTATCTACCATAATTGCATGTCAAGCAGGTGTGTCTGACTGTGGATGCAATGTATTATAACACTGTAGTAGTAGTACCAGGTCATATTTTGTTTCCAGGTGAGCTCTAGGAAGAAATCAGTCAGTCAGATCTCAACACTGATTCAGTAGCTCAGTTTGTTAAATGCTGTGCACGAATTACATTTTGCTACACACAGACCAGAGTTTGAATCCAGTTCCATGTACTCAGAACTATTACTGAATCAGATATGTTATGATGACAGATATTCTCTCCACAGGGACTACTGGAAATGGATGAGGTAGCCCATCATATGTGTAAATACTTGTTTGTTCCGATGCCACAGACCGTTAAACTCATTATCATGAATGTACTATTTATGCAAACAATAAAGGAAACAGGTTCAATAATAACAAAATATAATAAAATAAAAGAAATAAAATGTGTAATTACAGATATCATTCTCTCCACAGGAACACAAGTAAATGGGTGAGATAGTTCATGGTATGTGTACATAATTGTTTGTTCAGATATCACAGACTGTTAAAATCATTATCACAAATATGCTATTTTCAAACAATAAAGGAAACAGGTTCAGTAATAACAAAATATAATAACATAAATGAAATAAAATGTGTAATCAAGGTATGGCTGTATTCCTAGAGTGTCTTGCAAAGGATGATGCACAAAATTACTACATATGATGCACATGTCCATGCAGTCACTGCTAAGTACGATCCCCATGCCTGCCAAGCAAGGAATGATAGTTGTGTACTCTTTGTACTATACACATGCATGTCTCTCAAATGTCACACTGTCATGGTATGTAATTACTGTTGTGTAATCCCTCTGTCACAGATGTATCATCAACATGATTATATGTCAATATCAAATTAACCCACAGTACTCCTTGGTAGTTATACAAGTTCACTTGATGTGCAAGTGTCCTGTGTAGTTGTGCACCTGCAGGTGTTACTGCATGGCCCATAATGTCCCAAGCAGATAGCTTGAGAGGTATGCATGTGCTGCAGTAGCTATAGGGTACATTTACACATAAAGAAAGGACAAACCTGTAGAGTGGATAGCAATACTATTGTCAACAATATAGCCCATGATGTTATTAATGGACTGTATTTATTTCTTTTTCCACCCCATTTCTTCATATATTTATTATAGTTATATATTGGTTATGGTTTACTATTAACATATGTTGTTCCATAAACTGTATTTTGGACATGTGTTTTATTAATGTTATGTATTACCATGGTAGTATATTAACATATCTAGTTGAATTACCTATTCTGTTGGCCTTATGTCATAAATGTTACTGACATGCTTTTAAGATACTGACTGATCTGTTATTTATTGTTGTGTTTCACATAATATGCATTTAACTGTAATGGGGTTATTTACAATGTTCTGGTATGCTCTTATTACTAACAATGGTTTTGTTCATGACTCACCTATGTTTATTACTGTACCTTCATAACCACAGCATGCCTACGTAGGCTGGTTCCTGGTGTTCTGCCTACCCTTCCTCAGACAAGTATGGCACCAGGTGCCAGCTTGTCTGGGACCCAAGCTGGTGGTGCTCTCTCTGCTGGCTCTGCACCATCTTCATGTGGAACCACTTCAGGGGATGGGGCCCATCCCCCAAGGGAGGGGGGTGGAGGGGAGGTTGTCACCCAGGATCAATTACCAGCCATGGTGAGCAGGATTGTTCATAGGAGCTATGAACATCACCTGCACCAGATTGAGGGCAGACTGGACAACCTGGTGGGTCCTGAGGGCCCCGGGCACCCAGCCTCCAGCACAACCACCTTTGAGGCAGTGAAGGAGCAGTGTTGACTGCCCATGGGTGGGGGTCTCAGTCACGCAGCTGCCACCTGGAGGCACATGCACCTCTGATTCCACAACACCCTCCCCATCCAAGGTGTTTACCCCCCCTCATGTGTCACACACTGCCCCTGTATGCTGTCTTGTCTGTCTTGACTGTCTGCAAATGCAACCTCTCCTACCCAGCTTACCTCCCCACACATATCTACACCCCTTCCCCAACATTCCATTCTCTCTGTAAAAAAATAAATAGAAGGGTACCTATCCCACAAAGGACATACATAGCTCTCCATTTCGCACAAGTGTCCACTGGACACAACAAATTAGGTCTGATTGGCTTAACAACACATTTCTGTTGTCTTCACCCCTTTCTCTGGGGTTGAGGGGTCCAAATTCATGTACAAAATGTGTAAAAATGCACAGCTGTTACTGTACAAGAAATGGAGAGCTGTGGTCCTTATCTACACCTGTCCAGCACATCCCTACTTGCCTTTCAGTATGTTTTTCTCCCTGCTTGCTCCCATTTCACCACTTTCCTATCACCCCCTTGTTCTTTTCTTTTTTTCATTGTTATCGCGGATCTGTGCTTAAAAGTGCCTAAATGATCTTATGTGTTTCAAACAGTGTTAGGCACATCTGCAAAAATAATCACCCATGCCACAACTCAAACATGGGCCCCTGTCAATTATAGCATAGTGCATTAGCCCACTACACCACTCATCCCTGAATTAAAACACGTTTCCAGCAACATGTACTGATTGCCACTGACAGACTGCAAGTATATATAATGGGAAAAATGGTAGTGTACTTGGGACTGTGATGCAAATACTACGCCAGTACACAGCCAAATAAATAATAATGGATGTACATGAGGTCTGGGATAGCAGGTATACCCATCAACTGTACAGACTTTTGCAGAATGTCCACAGTTTTGCCCCCTATGTTTGGCCCAGATTTCATAAAAAAGGTAGGTTTCTGACATAGTAATGGCACATCATTAAAGATTGAAGTTAGGGAATTACAACAGACATTTGAGTGTCACACTTCATACCCTTCAGAAAACACATGCTAATGCAAATCCTGTTATTCTATCAAAATTCTATGTTTGCAAGAGCAATATGTAAAGATCGTCCCTAGTTTTGGGCCTTATTCCCACTTGTATGTATGACTTTGTCTAGAGTTCTTGCTCTAGCAGGTTGACAGGCATGATAGCAGGTAACCATCCCCTTTCATCAACAACATCTTTAAACACACCTGCTAAGGTAGCAATGGCAAAGTACATATGTGTACAACTGGGATCCTGCTGCACAACAACTGCCTTTGAAAGCCATGCTCATAGTGATGGATGCAGACGTGTGTCACAGACTGTATACATGCACGTATATCTTGCAAATACACCTGTTGCAGCACTGACACAGTAGTACAGTCTGTTAAATGCCTTATGTATAGTACATTTTCCACCCACAGTCCTTTGTTCAAATCCAGTGTCTTGTACTTTAATTACATTCTTGTGAATACAGCAAATAATGACTGAGTCATGCAATTTTAGCCCACACATGTTTCTGCTACTGAATTAACTGATACCCATGCCTGCAAGTCAAAGGCCTGTAGGTAGGGACACACTGTAAATATTTGTGTAACCTTACTATATGCTGCCTACTACTCTGTGATTGGCACTGTTATATAACAGATGTACCTTCAGCACATCCCTCAAGTGGACAGTAAAGGATACCCTCACCTTGGCTCTGCTCTAATGACAGAGCTGATACTGGTGCATCAGTTACATGTACAGCTTGCTGTCCTCCAAAGTGTTCACACTCCCCTCTATGTGTCCTATGCAGCTGCATGTTAAGCTACCTGCTACAGACCTACCATACTTCACACCCCCAGAACAAGGGATATAGACAAAACCATATATAAAAGGGGAACAAAGGTCCAGTGACAGAGTCATGTTTCACAGTTTGCCCCTACAAAGATAGTGAGCTGATAGAATAGCAGTTACTACATCAGCATGCATATTCTGATGGGTATGACGTCTGACACTCACATGTCTCTCCCCCCTTACTGACCTCAATCCACAATGTTTAACACTGAACTGCCAGATAATCACAATGTAACAGGGCAATGGCCAAAGATAGCATGCAAAACTGTTGATGTATTTTATAAATCTCAACAGTGGACAGCATTTGTACCTACCATCTGTAATGCTGTAGTCTCACACATCACTAATGTCGATCTCAAAGACTAGGAAAGGGGCCAGGGCCTGCATGAAGGCCATAAATATTGCACTGTGGAGCCATGTCATTGGATAATGAAAGCGCAATACAGCTGTTTTGGATGCAATTAGCAAGCCTGAGAACACAGATTGTTGCACAGGCAATTACTTGTTAATGAGCACTACCTACAAAAGGCAATCAATTGCCTGTGGGAAACAGGTCTGTATGTTGCCTTACCAAAACAGTCTATGATTTAGCAAGACTTTTCTTGAAGATTTGTTCGCAAAAGGATTACGTCACTCTACCAGGTATAATGGGACTCAGATGGGAGGAAGGAGGCATGGGGAGTAGGGATTACAACAGCAGGCCTGTAGTACATCTATGGGAATGACATGTTGGTGATACTCTGCTGTCCAACAGCTAATGGCAGGCCTCTCAAATGTGCCTGCTATGAATCAAATCACAGCTGCTGGCCTTTTACTCCCTCCTACAATGGTTGGCCCCTGTACAAAAGATAGTGGATTATGAGTTAGACATATTGACAGTAAGTAAGGGTAGACATAGCTGTAATATCACATGTTGCATTGTTATTCAGCTCCTCTCAGTCTGTGAATGTCACACAGGAATAGTTCAGACATTGTAAAGGTGTACCTGACTGTCCCTGATATACTCTGGTTAGGTCACTGTTTTGTTCACAGTGGCACCTCATCACATGAGAGCTATGGTTAATATACCTGGCAAACCCCATCAGCAGGAATTCAGGTCACAGCTATTATTAGTGGAGGGACACAGGACCAACCTCAGAGACAGAGTGTACATATTAGCCATGCAAGGTAATACTATGAATAAACTAACAGATATTAGTGTAGCATAAGTGTATTCTAAGGGGTCTTGCGTATGACAGACAGATTCTCTATATTCTGACAACATCCATCAATTACTGGCTAACATTTGCCAGACATCCACATGTGTGTGCCAAAAGGACCATGAATATCAGGCACACATACTCATTATGCAAACATGTGTGTACTGGAAAGGTATGATGCCTACAGGGAAGATATACTACAGCAGGTTTGCATTGCTGTCTGTCATTGTGGCACACTGGTGCTGCTTGACTGTCCCCATATAGTTGTAATAACACACACCTATCTATCTGAGTGGCTGCATGATATAGTAGTGGGACTTTGCCCATAGGGGAGACACCAGAGTAAACAGCATTGATGGGTGTGGAGACATACAGCAGACTCTGTCATGGCACACAGGGATATAACCAGAATTGTTACTATGTTGGCGATAGACACACATATAGTGTGTTGATAGATTGTGTGGTATGATGTGGGGGGTGGCAGTGGATAGTGCAGGCCATTTTGGTTGTGTAGGGTCTGTTGATAGTGGATGTCAATGTATCTGATCTTATGATGTGTTCCCCTCTTGTAGTCTTTCAGGAAGGATGTATCGAAGGAGGCAACCACCATTTTCAGCCACTGAAAATAATATTATCCTGGATGGCCTCAGACTGCATCATAACATTATGCTGTTCAGGGGTCACCAGCATTGCGAACAATGTGCAGCATGGTGGACTGACGTTGTCACAGCAATCAACCATATAGGCCTACAGGACAGGACCTATGAGCGGGTCTGACACCGGGCCAAAGATATGGTCAATGCTGCATGACAAAGGGCAGCTGTTGTGGCCAGGGACCATGCTGCCACCAGTGGAGAACCTGTAGCAGAACAACCACTGTCATTCACAGAGGAATTCCTGGCAAACCTGGGAACAACCACCAGCTCACAAGCATCCATCACTCCATCTGAAACCCACCCATGAATGGAAGACAATTAAAAGGGGAGAATGAACAAGAAAGTACTCAGCGCTTAAGTACCCCAAGACAAGTAGAGGAGGAAACAGACTTAGTCGAAGAAGAATGGCAGCACCTCCAAACAGCATGTGGGATGACTACAGAACAGATATGTGGCCAAACAAGCAATAGAAATAAGGTACTTAAAGAAAGGTGACTGAGAAAGTCATGAAAGTCATCAAAAGAAAGGAGTGCAGGAAAAACTGGGACATGGAAAAGCCAGACTAGACCAGGAAGGAATACTGGATGGCTAAGAAGGAAGCTAAGAATGGAATTCTACCAGCTTCTAGAAAATAACATCAGTACTTGGCAAAAATAAACTATCAGGCTGTAAGATAAAGGCAGAAAGATAATGTCAGACACCCTTCTCCTCACCAGGCCCATCAGGATCCAAGGTACATAGAATAAGAAAAACATGAGCACGTGTGCCTGATTGATTTAATTGCTGGAACACGTGTTCTGAGAGACTGCCTTCCAGACTTTCTGCAAATATACAGAGCTGAGTATATTTTTTGGTTATACAGTTTGTTAATTGTTGCTTAGATCTCTGTTGAAACTGTTGTCTCACTGTTCTGAGAGACTGATCTGCAAATATATAGAGCTGAGTATATTTTTTTGGTTTTAGAGTTTGTACTGTTAGTTATTGCTTAGATCTCTGTTGAAACTGTTGTCGCACTGTTCTGAGAGACTGATCTGCAAATATACAGAGCTGAGTATTTTTTTTAGTTTTAGAGTTTGCACTGTTAGTTGTTGCTTAGATCTCTGTTGAAACTGTTGTGTCACTGTTCTGAGAGACTGATCTGCAAATATACAGAGCTAAGTATATTTTTTGGTTTTAGAGTGTGTACTGTTAGTTGTTGCTTAGACCTCTGTTGAAACTGTTGACTCACTGTTCTGAAAGACTGATCTGCAAATATACTGAGCTGAGTATATATTTTTTTGGTTTTAGAGTTTGTACTCTTAGTTGTTGCTTAGATCTCTTTTGAAACTGTTGTCTCACTGTTCTGAGAGACTGATCTGCAAAGATACAGAGCTGAGTATATTTTTTTGGTTTTAGTTTGTACTGTTAGCTGTTGTTTAGATCTCTGTTGAAACTGTTGTCTCACTGTTCTGAGAGAATGATCTGCAGATATACAGAGCTGAGTATATTGTTTTGGTTTTGAGTTTGTACTGTTAGTTGTTGCTTAGATCTCTGTTGAAACTGTTGTCTCACTGTTCTGAAAGACTGATCTGCAAATATACAGAGCTGAGTGTATATTTTTTTTTATTTTAGAGTTTGTACTGTTAGTTGTTGCTTAGATCTCTGTTGAAACTGTTGTCTCCCTGTTCTGAGAGACTGATCTGCAAATATATAGAGCTGAGTATATTTTTTGGTTTTAGAGTTTGTACTGTTAGTTGTTGCTTAGATCTCTGTTGAAACTGTTGTCTCACTGTTCTGAGAGACTGATCTGCAAATATACAGAGCTGAGTATATTTGTTTGGTTTTAGAGTCTGTACTGTTAGTTGTTGCTTAGATCTCTGTTGAAACTGTTGTCTCACGGTTCCGAGAGACTGATCTGCAAATATAAAGAGCTGAGTATACTTTTTTGGTTTTAGAGTTTGTACTGTTAGTTGTTGCTTAGATTTCTGTTGAAACTGTTTTGTCCCACCCACCCTCCCTATTTTTGGTTTGTAGTTTAAATTTGGTGGCTTTTGCAGTTGCCCGCCCCACTGTAGATTTGATCTGGGACACACCCCCAGTCCCATATCTTTACCAACTTCTACCTAATAAACTCTTTCTGCACTTGCTTTTAGTCCTTTTTAATTTAATTGCAGTTTTTAAACTGTGTTTGGTCTAATATTGTTACATACTCAATTGTGCTAGATTGAACTTCATGTGAATTGTTTTTACTACTGTTTTTGCTATTTTTCTGTAAAAATAAAACTGTAAGCCTGTTTCCTATCTTTCCTGTAACTAGTGTTCCAGATACAGATTTGCTGTATCCAGGACTGTATGTAAGCTTCTGAACCCCCCAAGCCTTTCTGTGTTGGAGGGAAGCCTTCTAGCTTATCAGTGGGAGTGGTAAGCACTAGGTAACCTGTCTACCACATAAAGAGTGATTCTGGCCCAGAAATTGTAGTTATTGGCCATTTGGGAAATCTCTTCCATCTCTCTTAACTTTCTGATTTGAAAGCCTGCATTTGCACTTGTTTCTGTCCTGTAACTCATCTAGTGCAGATACAGATTCTTAGTTTAGCACTTAAATTTGCTTATTCATGCTCAGCACTTGTTCAGAACTTGTAAGCACTAAATAAGCTACTAATTACTATAGCACTCAATCTTCCTCATTACCTAGAGGAAAACAGTTTTTGTACTTACTTTTCTCACTTGCTTAGAGAAAAACAGCTCTTGTACTCACTTTCCTCACTTATCTAGAGGAAAATATTTTTTTTATTCAGGCATGTCCAAGAGTCAGCTCCCAGTGTTCTCTCCTGTCTATCTGATGAATCTGGGCATCTTGAGGCAATGTAGAAATTGCCTCATGTACACAGACAACCCTCTCATTCTACCACCCAACACTACAACCTGTGAGAGATGCACTTATCTAGCCAAACTGGAGGTAAAGCTCTCTCCAACCAAGACTGGACTTGGCAGTCATGAGGAGAAGGCAAACATTTGCACCACACCACACTCATCACATAGTCTCACTAAATCTACATCACCAAAATCTGCACATAGTAACACAAAAACATTCGCAGAGGCTCTCAGTAATAATCTGTCTAAGCAATAGAGACCTCCAAAGCAGAAAAGCAAGCAACCTCCATCCCCCAACACAACCCAAATGACACATAGCCCACAGACTCAGTGTGCCACTCAACCACAGCCAATAAGGTAAAACAACATACCCAACACACTAGTCATAGGCGACTCTATAGTCAGACACACTGATGTCCCACTCACCAGGCTAAACAAGGAGAAGGTTACTGTCAGCTGCCTGTTGGATGCCAGGATCTGCTGCATAACCCAGGCACTCAGGTCACTCCACAACAAGTACAAATATCACTCTGTCATTGTCCATGTTGGTGTGAATGACCTGAGACGTGCCTCCCTGGACTACATGAAAAGAGACATGGAAGAGCTCTCCGATCTTGTAGCCCAGGCAGGTATGACTCTAGCCCTGAGTAGCATTCTGCCATTGCCCAGAATTATACTGCAGTACAAGGATGAAATGATTGACAATTGGCTAAGCTTCTGGTGTCATTCTAAGGGGATCTAGTATCTGTCTGCTTGGGATGACATGGTCGACAGACCACGATGCTTTGCCACAGATGACCTGCACCTGTCACTCCTGGGACTCCGGATACTGGCTAAGGCTCTTGCTGCCGCTATAGTGCCTTTTTTAAGGCAAGGTTCAAATAACAAATTCACCACTATAACAGGAACAGGCAAGTAAAACCTGAGGGTAATGCTACTCAATGCTAGAAATCTAAATCTCAAAATGTACTCACTCGAGGCACTTCTTAAAATGGAGAACATCGATATCTGTGCAGTGACTGAGACCTGGTTCAAGGCTCCAGAGAGCAGCCCTACACTACCAGGCTAGAACTAATATCACACTTTTCGGCCATGTAACCTGGACCAAAGCACCAAAGGCAGAGGTGTGTCCAAATTCATTAAGGATATCCACACCTCCAAGCTAGATGCTCAGCATAATGCATCCAAGGTTATCCAAGTGCAACTAACTCTGGACAAAACTGCAATCCAAATTGTAGCTTGCTACAGATCCCCCACCATGCCCCAGGATTCCCACTCCTCTTTTCTTAATGTACTGGAAAATATTAGTGTTCAACCAAACACCCTAATAATGGGTGACTTCAACTACTCCACCATTAACTGGGAAAACTACTTGGGTACCAATTCCTTAGCACACTTTCTGGAATTCATAAACTCCAATGCTTTGGATCAACTTATCCACACCCCCACCAGGGGCAACAATATCCTAGACCTAGTAATTACCAACATGAGTAATCGGTGTGCCACACCTGAAGTCAACTCCTCGTTGGTCTGATCTGATCATAAGCTAATCACCCTTGATATCCACATCCCACCCCAACCCCCATTAAGGAAACCACAGTAAAAAAATTCTCCAAAGCCAACTTCATGCTTCTTAAGACAGAAGTGGTGAACTTCATGACACCCATGCAGATGGACCATACAGTTACAACTGCTGAATCCTACACAAATGCACTCTATAAGCACTTACACGAGTGCATGGATCGTGCTATCCCAAACAGAACCAAGATGCTATCCTCCAAAAAAAGTAAGCCAATCTGGTGGTCCCCTGCCATAAACAAGCTGTATAACAGAAGGAAGAAACTGTTGCAAAAGAGAGTAAAATCCCATGAGTGGAGGAGCTCCCTGGTCAGCCTCAGTAAGAAGCTGAGATCCCTTATAAGATCCTCCAAAGCTGGCTATGAAAACAAAATTGCCACTAATTCCAAGGACAACCACAAAGCATTCTATAGCTATGTCAAGAATCATGATGGCAACACCCAGATCTGCTCTGAGTTACAGCACAAAGCCAAGAAAATTACAGAACCAACTGATATTGCCAACATCCTGGCAGATAGGTTCAGTGCTAACTTTACCCCCCCTCTCACCCCTTAAAGGGCCCATATCTATACAGGAAGAATGCAGTGTCCCTGTAATCACAACTACACAGGTAAAAGCTGAACTCTCTAAAGCCAAAACCACAGCATCCATGGGACTGGACAACATCCCAGGCTGCGTTTTACATGAACTTCAGAATGAACTGGCTCCCCACTTTAGCACCATGTTCAATAATAGCCTCACATCAGGCCTTGTGCCCACTAAATGGCACACAGCAACAGTTAACCCACTCCACAAAGGGGGTGCCACCACTGATCCTGGGAACCTATCGACCTATTAGCCTGACGAGCCTGGTCTGCAAGGCAATGGAACGTATCATCATGGAACTCATAAACAAAGACATTGGTAACCTCCAAACTCTGGATCCCACCCAGTTCGGGTTTGTGAAAGGCAGATCAGGCCTCCTGAACCTGATTGACTTCTTTGAGGCAGTCACCAAAGCCGTAGATGAGGGTAAGGTGGTTCACACAGCCTATCTTGACCTCACCAAGGCTTTTGACACCATCCCCCATTCTGGAATTTAGTTAAACTCACTAAACTAGGTATAAATCCCCACATCACAAGATAGGTTGCCAACTGGCTCACTGACAGAACCAACACTGTAAAAGTTGCAGACTCCAAATCTGACCTCAAAGCAGTGAGAAGTGGAGTACCACAGGGTTCCATCATGGGACCTCTCCTGTTTGTTATCTACTTCTCTGAAGTACAGGCTAACACAGAAGGCCTCTGGCTAATGAAGTTCACAGATGACTGCAAACTAGGAGCCATAGTCAAGTCCCCAAATAATGTGGACATCCTACAGAAGGGCCTCACTGAGACAGATGCTTGGTGTCAGAGCCATGGCCTCAAGCTCAATGCCAAAAAGTGCAGTGTCATCCCCTTTGGTAAAATCTCTGTACCCATGAACTACCACATAGGCAGTAATCTACTTAACACAGAATGCGTGATAAGAGACCTTGGGACCCAGGTAGACAGTAGTCTCTCCTTTGGTAATCACATCACCACAGTAGTCAGGAAGTCCTTCTACGTGGCACGCCTCATCATAAAAGAGTTCTCATCCAGGAAAAAAGAGGCCATTGTTCCCCTCTACTCAACACTCATTAGACCCATTATAGAGTACAATGCCCCTTTTGGAATGTACCTCACAAGACATCTGCAGCAGCTGGAAAGGCCGCAGAAGTACCTCAAAAAGAGGATTACTGGCCTAAAACAAATGCCCTACACTGACCACCTCAAAAAACTCCAGCTTTACTCCGTAGCATATCGCCTACTCTGAGGTGATCTCTGCCTAACATATAAAGCTATGTCAAACCCAGACCTGTTGGACATGCTACACCTAAAGAAATCCCAATCCCTCCGAGCTACATGCTCTAGGGACCAAAGCCTTGTCACCACAATAAACAGGACATGCTGGAGGGATAGATTCCTGTCCAAGAGACTTCCCATACTCTGGAACAGGCTACACATCTATGTCAAGCAAAGTTCTTCATTAGCACTCTTCAAGAAAAATCTTGATGAATGGATGGGAAATAGGAAATACACCCTGGGGATCACTTCTGTGTCTCTGCTCGACAGTGGCACAGGAAAATAACTTTCTTGGGTGGCATAAGCTAGGGAACCTTGTTGGCTAGGCTTACATAGGCCCTTGGTCCGATAGCCTAGTACCTAACTATGAACCTATGAAACTATGGAAACTGAGCTACTCCATGTCCAGCCTGACCATTGGCAAAGTCTCCTACCATATCATTGCTAGTTGCAGGATCCCCACTGAGTATGATGAGAAACACTCAGTATACCTGAAGGTACAGGGATGGCATTCAGCCCAACACAGGACTGATGGCCGATTTAACAGGATCTCAATCATAAACAGACTATACAACAGCAGGCAGACATTTCTGTCTAAAACTAAGCAGGAGAGTGCTCAACAGAAAAAAAAATCCCACATTAGTATCTACAGACAAATCAGGAAACTAGTTAAGTCTGTAAAAGCTAAATAGGAGACTAAAATAGCCTTCTATGCCAAGGATAACTCTAAAGTATTTTTAGTTAGGTCAGAAATCTTAAGGGAAACACTCAAAAACGTGCTGAGTTGGCTGAAGAAGACAGTGCTTACATTCAAACAGAAGACATAATAAACTTGCTGGCCTTTACATTCATCGAAAATTTCACCCCTTTATAACCTCCGGTCAATTCTGATGAAATTTCCCCTATGATTCCATTGCCTGATATCACAAAAGAAGAAGTCGTCACTGCACTCTCTAAAGCTAGAGACACACCATCTATGAACGCTGATGGAATCTCAGGGTGCCTAGTAAGTAGCTCAACAATGATCTAGCACACAAATTCAGTTCTCTTTTTAACCACAGTCCCCAAGCAGGCTTTGTTCCAGTAGAGTGGAGGACAGCAACAGTCATCCCTTTGCACAGGGGTGGGCCATCAACAGACCCAGAAAACTACTGACGTATAAGTCTGACTCGACTGATATGCAAGGAGAATCATGAAGCTGAAAACCCCTTTTTTTAAGATCATGTTCACCTGAAAGGCCAAGTGGTGCACTGGTTATGGTGTCTGCCTTTCAACCACAAGGTGCAAGGTTTGATGTGCACCACTCAAAAGGCTTTACAGAGTGAATATGTGTATTTTTATTGTCCTGAGAGGGAGGGAGACCAGATAGTGAAGCGGTTAAGGTATTCACCTTCCATGCACAAGGTACAATGCATTATCTCCGGCCTTTTGCATAATCTACTTGTGCTTCTGTGCGGGTCTTTCCCCCCAAATCATGCTGAATGTTTCCATCTCAAACTCACCCATAAATGGAAGACAATTAAAAGGGGAGAATGAACAAGAAAGTACTCAGCACTCAAGTACCCCAAGACAAGTAGAGAAGGAAACAGACTTAGCAGAAGTAGAATGGCAGAAACTCCAAACAGCATGTGGGATGACTGCAGAACAGATATGTGGCCAAGCAAGCAGTAGAAATAAGGTACTTAAAGAAAGGTGACTGAGGAAGTCACGGAAGTCATCAAAAGAAATGCGGAGTGCAGGACAAAGTGGGACATGGAAAAGACAGACTAGGCCAGGAAGGAATACTGGATGGCTAAGAAGGAAGCTAAGAATGGAGTTCTACCAGCTTCCAGAAAATGATGTCAGTACATGGCAAAAAGAAGCTATCAGGCTGCAAGACAAAGACAGAAAGATAAAGTCAGACACCCTTCGGCTAAAATGGCCCATTAGACTCCAAGGTACATAGAAGAATAAAAGCATGGAAACTGAGCTAATCCATGTCCAGCCTGACCGTTGGCAAAGTCTCCCACCATATCATTGCTATTTACAGAATCCCCACTGAGTAGAATGAGAAACACTCAGCATACCTGAAGGTACAGGGAGGGCATTCAGTCCAACACAGGAATGATGGCTGATTTAAAAGGATCTCAATCATAAACAGACTACACAACAGAAGGCAGATATTTGTGTCTAAAACTAAGCAGGAGAGTGCTCAACGGAAAAAAAAATCCCACATTAGTGTCAACAGACAAATCAGGAAACTAGTCAAGTCTGCAAAAGCTAAATAGGAGACTAAAATAGACTTCTATGCAAAGGATAACTGTAAAGTATTTTTTAGTTATGTCAAAAATCTTAAGGGAAACACTCCAAAATGTGCTGAGGTTGCTGAAAAAGGCAGTGCTTATATTCAATGAGAAGACATAGTAAACTTGCTGGCCTTTACATTCAACAAAAATGCCACCCCTTTATCACCTCCGGTATCTTATGTTGACATTCCCCCTATGATTCCATTGCCTGATATCAGAAAAGAGGAAGTCGTCACTGCACTCTCTAAAGCTACAGACACAGCATCTATGAACCCTGATGGATTCCCAGGGTACCTAGTAAATAGCTCAACCATGATATAGCACAGCAAATCTGTTCTCTATTTAACCACAGTCTCAAGGCAGGCTTTGTTCCAGTTGAGTAGAGGACAGCAACAGTCGTCCCTTTGCATAGGGGTGGGCCATCTATAGACCCAGGAAACTAATGACCCATAAGTCTGACTAGACTGATATGCAAGGAAAATAATGAAGCTAAAACCCCATTTTTTTTAAATCATTTTCACCTGAAAGGCCAAGTGGTACAGTGGTTAAGTTGTATGTCTTTCAACTGCAAGGTTTGATTTTCACCTCTGGAAATCACTTTATAGATTGAAGATAGAGATTTTTATTGCCCTGAGAGGGAGGGAGTCCAAATAACAAAGCGGTTAAGGTATTCACCTCCCATGCACAAGGTACAATGTATTATCTCCGGCCTTTGCATTATCTACTTGTGCTTCTGTGTGGGTTTTTCCCCCAAATCCTGCTGAATGTTTCCATCTGAAACTCACCTATGAATGGAAAACAATTAAAAGGGGAGAATGAACAAGAAAGTGCTCAGCATTCAAGTAACCCAAGACAAGTAGAGGAGGAAACAGACTTAGTCGAAGAAGAATGGCAGCACCTCCAAACAGCATGTGGGTGACTACAAAGCAGATATGTGGCCAAGCAAGCAAAAGAAATAAGGTACTTAAAGAAAGGTGACTGAGGAAGTCACGGAAGTCATCAAAAGAAAGGAGGAGTGCAGGACAAAGTGGGACATGGAAAATACAGACTAGGCCAGGAAGGAATACTAGATGGCTAAGAAGGAAGCTAAGAATGGAGTTCTACCAGCTTCCAGAAAATGATGTCAGTACATGGCCAAAAGAAACTATCAGGCTGCAAGACAAAGACAGAAAGATAAAGTCAGACACCCTTCTGCTCACCAGGCACATCAGGCTCCAAGGTACATAGAAGAAGAAAAACATGAAAACTGAGCTAATCCATGTCCAGCCTGACCATTGGCAAAGTCTCCCACCATATCATTGCTATTTACAGGATCCCCACTGAGTACGATGAGAAACACTCGGTATACCTGAAGGTACAGGGTGGGCATTCAGCCCAACACAGGACAGATGGCTGATTTAACAGGATCTCGGTCATAAACACACAATTCAACAGAAGGCAGACATTTCTGTCTAAAACTAAGCAGGAGAGTGCTCAATGGAAAAAAAATTCCACATTAGTATCAACAGACAAATCTGGAAACAAATCAAATCTGCAAAAGCTTAATAGGAGACTAAAATAGCATTCTATGCAAAGGATAACTGTAAAGTATGTTTTAGTTATGTCAGAAGTCTTAAGGGAAACACTCAAAAACGTGCTGAGTTTGCTGAAGAAGACAGTGCTTATATTCAACGAAAAGACATACCTCGGGATTCATGAAGCCTGCGCCAGCTGCTGGAGTAGCATCGGCGATCTAGCTCCAAATATGGCCGCCGAGCGATTCAAGTACAAGCTGTTTCCATGTGCACTACCAGCGTATGCCAGAGCTGTGCAGCTCCTGGCACATGTATGCTAATTACTGCATGCACAGCAGTGTAGCATGCAAATGAAGGTATATAGTAATTCATGAAGTGGTGCAGGTGCAGCATAAGCATGTAGAAATGTAAACCAAAAAAAACGGTTTACATTTTGTCAAACATAAAATCGAAGCCATGAAATCAGACCAAACTTCCGTATTATAATGTTAATATATGCCAATGGCTAAATATATAGCCAATGGCATAAAACAACATGCACACCATATAAAAAATAACATTTAATGTCATGGCCACACTAACGTAAAGTAAAACCGCAGTGCATCTGTGCGCAAATGGGATCACAAGGAAAATATATTTAGATGTCATAAAACTGCAATGTAACACAATTCATAATATCCCCATAATAGTCAATGGCATGCATGCTACACCACAACCATGGTGCAAGGGTTGCTAAGGGTCTGTGACAATGTTCCATGCGGTAACTAGGAATTAGCAGTCAATGCCATGCAAATGAGTCAAGTAATACTGAATCGCAAACGCCCCGCCGGCATAAAGATGTACACATGGCGTAGCGATACAACACCGAGGAGTGGCCTGGATGTAAACATGACATCAAGAGAGGGGCGCGCCACCATATCACATTGGATCATTGCTAATCCATGTTGCATGTTGCTAAGCAAAGCCGCAGGATAGGGGTGTGGAAGTAGCCATAGCTTTGCTTAGTTGAGAGCACGCAAGGTAACTGAAAGTTCATGTGAACGTGGATGAAAACGCACACAAAACCCGGTAAATGGCTGTGCATGGCGCGCACCACAGCTGAAACAGGAATGATATGGTAAAACAATAAGGAAATGCTGCAGCATGGTAATTGGAGTACAAATGAGTAATTAACACCTAGAAACTCACAGTGGGCCATAGACACCAGCTAACAAGGCTGCTAGCAGCTACCTGCAGAACAGGAAAGGGGAGGTACCGTACAGCAAAGAAAAAAGAACTGTCACAGCAGAACAAAACAAACTTGCAGTAGATCAGCAACATAACACTTTTCCAAACACAATCCTGGGTTGTGAAAGTACAAAACAAGAAAGCCGGCAGCTGGATGCATGCCTGACAATGGGAGGGGAATCGGGTTGAAACTGAAGTAAAGGGCAATAGATGAATCATGGCAGCCAAGTGTAAGTCAACACCAAAGGCCCTACAATAGCAGTACCTGCTGTAAAACCAATAATTAAGATACCCTGCAGCTGGAATAGCACAAACACACCCAATTACACCAGCATCAGCCATTGCACAATAGTATAAGGTGTGAAAGCCCCACACACACACTTGTGTATTCCCAGACACTCTGCACCATTGGTGTTTACAGATGGGGAACTTTTAATATGTACATGTTAGTGGCCGCCATAGCTTTGATTCACCAGCATGTGTTGGAGACTGATGGTGGTGTTGAGGATAATGCTGACAACCATCTCGGGCAATGGAGGAGGTGAAGAGTGTTTGGACACAGGGTAACCTACCAAGGGCTAGATGATCTGGAGATAGTAGAGCATTACAGGGTGGACAGGGACATCATACAGCAACTTGTTGAGCTGTGCCAGCCACACCTCAGAGCCAGAAGTAACAGAGAGGAGCCCATCCCAGTGGACACGAAGGTATGTGTAAGCTTGAGAATACTAGCCACAGGTACCTTCCAAAGGCCAACTGGGGATATCATGGGGATCTCACAGGCATCAGCATCCAGGGTACTCCAACAGTTCTTGGATGCCATGTTACCACATGCCAATGAGCACACATACTTCCCCCAAATACAGGAGGAGTTGGCCAGCAATATGTGTCTCTTCCACTACCCGGAGGTACTGGGTGCAATAGAATGGATGCACATACACATCAAGTCACCACCCAGTGAACAGGGTAGGCACTACATAAACCGCAAGGGATTCCCCTCCATCAACTGCCAGGTCGTGTGCAATGCCCAGGGTATTATCATGATTGTGTGTGCTGGCAGCCCTGGAAGCTATCACAACTCCCACATCTGGCATGCCTCACAGCTGTATCAGGTATTTGCCAGGGGGGACATCCCATATGGCCACCTGGTGGGGGATGCTGGCTATGCACTGGAACCGTGGAAGATGACTCCCATCAGAAATGCACACACAGCCACGCAGGAACGCCATAATGAGGCACACGCAGAAACCAGAATCATCATAGAGCGCATGTTTGGGATGCTGAAATCATGGTTCCATTGCTTGGACATATCTGGTGGAACCTTACAGTACTCTCCAGGAATGTGTGCCCACATCTTCATAGTATGTGCCATGCTACACAATATGATCCTGTGGAAACAACTGCAGCAGGGACAGAATGGTGAAGGCCCTCACAGCCCACCACCATTGCCAAGGGACCACAGGCACAGAGGGACTCAGACCACGAACACCCTGTGCTAGCCCCAGTAGGCAGACGAAAGCGTGCCCAGTATGCCCATGCCTTGGCAAAGAGGGAACGTATAGCACACACACTGACAGTGTAGACATTCATGGACTGACGCCCTTTTCCACCTGCACACACAGCAAACATGGATGGCACACACACACGACCACCTGTAAATTTTCATGTATAGGTGGTCTACTCTGTGCATCCTACATAGGTAGCCATCCACTATTGTACACACAACCGCCATTGGCACAAGGTAAGTCAATACCTGAACAGTAAATTAAGCTATCAGCATGTGTCCATACTATATGTACAGGTTCATAGGTAGGTACATGCCCAACTGCCGAGGCCACTCATAGCCATAGGCAAAACGTGTCTGCTGTCGCCACCCCATCGATTAACTAACTGTCCCTCTGTGGAGCAGAGCCAATTGTACGATCCCTGGGGTGTAGCCACTGTTCCGCACCCACTTTGCAAGGATTCCCTGGAGTGTTAGTGAGGGGTTTTGTATAATGTAATCAGGGATGTATTCCAAATAATGGGGAGCATCCCTGACAGGAATCTTCACAGATGTTTACATGTTACATGGTATAACTTAAACACAGCTTGCATATATAGGTAGTTCTCCACAGAATAATAAACATGTGGAACACACAACCGCTGAAATGTGCGTTAATCACCCTTGCACTACCAGTGCCTGCTCTGAGAGGTAAGATATCACTGCCAGGATTAGAACACGCAACCATGTACACATTCATCACAATAACATACCACTAAGCTACCTGAGATGTACCAATGGCAGTCATGTATACTGACAGGATAAAACACAAAAGGTAGGAATGTTGAAATAGGACAAACCGGCATGTACCCAAAAAAAGGTGTATGTTTTTTATATATATATATATATATATATATATATATATATATATATATATATATATACATCATTATATATATATATAGAGAGAGAGAGAGAGAGAGAGATATATGTTGATATATGGGGATATACATATATATGTAGATATATAGATAGGTTAACAACATCTACATAAACATGGAGGTACATATAAATGGGATACCTATCACATACCTACTGCTTTACATACTGACACACATAATCCCGAGGCTTAAGTTCCGAAAGAACACGGTACCGAAACACCAGATGTGTGAGGTGTAAAATCACGATGTTAAGAGACAGTTAGTCAGTGCTACTGGTGTTGCAGTTCAGGTAGGTTACTGTGTGTAAGTGTGTTTCTTAGGGCTGTAGTGTGTGTAAGTGTGTGTTCTGGGTGTGGTGTGTGTTCTTGGGGGACTGCAATGTGTGGGTGTGGGTTAGCTTTGTGCATCTGTTTGCTTGACCTAGGAGGTAGAATATTAAAGTAGGGGGTGGTATGGGGGGAGCAGACACCTACATGGGGGTGTAGGGGTGCTTGGCCACCTGCTCATACGTAGTGTAGTATGGTTTGTTTGGATGTGGTGGGTAGCAGTGTGTCTGTGTGTGCATGTGTGTGTTCCATGTTCGTGTTACTTTCGCGGGTTACTATCACTGTCGGTAATGTGGGGTATGGGAGTCTGGTCCCGGTACTGTGTGCTTCGGAACACTGTGGTTTTGGGATTCCATAGGTATCCTGTATACAGTGGTTGAAGTGTTCATATATGTGCATAACATGGACCATAGCAATCACACATTCCGCCACTACCAACCTTTATGAACAAAGGATATGGAGAGTATATGCCTATACACTATTACAAATATGTGCTATGGACATGAGCCAATGATAGTGTTACCACCTGTCCCACTTTGCGAGGGACACTCCCTCTTTGGGTGGTTGTGTCCTGACCAAATATATTAAACATGGCAAATGTCCTGGGATTGTATGACATAATTATGTCCCATATGTACTGTAATAGTTGCATACAATAGTTATTTCTGTATCTAAAATACCTACATGTTACAAGAAACAGGATAAGCAACTAAACTGCTACAAGAATAAGTTTATATTTAGGCAAGAAAGGAAAGTTCTATCCCTTGTACTGACTGTGGGTTAGTGTTGGCCTGTAAATTCTGATGTGTGTCCAGAAAATTTCTCACTATGGCCACATGAAAAGGTGGCAACCCTAGCCAAAGAGGGTCAGTCACCAACACAACTACAATGACTGCAAATACCTATGACAGAAATACACAGCTTTCATGTAGCAACACTGTATTACATTCAGATGTATTACCGAAGGGATTCAAGGACTAACATCACCTGCATGTTATACAGGAACTACATAACAGTGCCTTAATGAATCAGCCTGCAATTACCATTGTATTAGTCCCCAAAAGGATAGGTGTTCAAATAGGGA
Organism: Protopterus annectens; assembly: GCF_019279795.1. Classification (NCBI taxonomy): domain Eukaryota; kingdom Metazoa; phylum Chordata; order Ceratodontiformes; family Protopteridae; genus Protopterus; species Protopterus annectens. The sequence continues at coordinate 670,736,115 of NC_056728.1, read as the reverse complement.
AGGAACCCTCACGCACATATCAATTATGTATAAAAGCAGTTCCTACACACCTGCATCTGCTATGCACACCCACCAACATCACCCCACACCCAAACATATTACAATACAAACTGTAATAACATCACAAATCATTCACGCACTGTACGACATCTGCAGAAGCCTTAACATACCTTGTCAGAGACACACTAACATGGCCCTATGTAAAATAGCTGCTGTTATACAATGGTACAGCTGCTGATGTTACAGGGTTTGTTTGCACTAATCCCGTTTCAGAGGGTTGTGTGTACACCGGGATGTGTTAGCAATTACTGAGTAACAGCACAGTATGCTACACTTGTACACCAAATCAAGCATGTCTGGTGAGCACACTGTAAACCACATAACAGTTCATGCATAGCCATACAGCCTTCAGCTGCCCAAATATCCTTGCCAGACTTAAACATCTGCGGAAGTATCAGGTACAAACAAACCCTGCATAAGTAGCAATGCTCTAAAATATAGCAGCTGTACTCACATGTAGAACAAAATTGTCTAGTCATTACACACAGTCCACGGGAGTCATGAAGCTAATATATCTCTGTGTCTCTCCATATAGCTGTTGAAATATATCACAAACAACACATCCAGGACGTCTTCCTGGAAAGTAAGGCAAACGGACAATGCCCAAAAGGAGTACTCAGTTATACACCACTGTTGCCATGGTATCGGATAATGGAGTAGCTGCACAGCTGATGTGCATCTAATTAACTACTTTGGAACAGCAATTGGTAGACAGGATACCACATGTTACCGATATGTAACTAGAAAAGGATGTGTTATCACACATTCAAACCATCTATATATACCAGCGGAATGCTGCAAAGAACATAGAAACACAAATTGAAAAGGATTGAATCAACAGTTAACAACACCTCAGGTTACTAATAAGGTATGTGGAACAGTCATTATGTTTGTGTATGTAGTACCTTTTTGTAGCATTTAAAGTGCACGCAATCCATATAGTGGAAACAGTTATCTTGTAGTGATGTATTGTTCAGCATAGTAACGCTTGTACTATTTGTGTGTACTGCTGTAGGTCACAAGGCAAACACCGCATACACCACAAGGGATGCTATATAAGGGCTTTGAACAAAAATACTCCTCACCAGCCGCTGTCAGTGGCAGGACTGGTCCAACAAGTATGTGCTAAAACAGGGGATAGTATATGTTGATATATTGTAAATGTAGCCATATATGTATGGGTGTATTACTGAGAATAACATGTCAAAGGTTGGGCCACTGTGCAATTCTGATTTGCATTGTGGGATATTGTGCCAATAACTGTGTAATGTATAGTATTGTAGGCAGATATGTATTACAAGCTTCATAGCATTACTGTAATGTTAGGCAAACATTAGTTATGTCTATTGGCATTTACAATACACAATAACAGGATACATATGTCTTTTAGTCACCCAACAGTTTATCAGCATGATAGCAAAGTAAAATGGAAGAGCTAGTTAACTATCCATGCACATAAGATATGTAATATGTGCAAAGGTAGGTACTAAGCTGTCTTACCAAGGGTATTTATAAGCATAGCTAGAGTATGTTGGCTTTTGCCACCTCCATAGGTTGGTTCCCTGTGCCTCTGAATGGCAGAGCCATCAGTTCCCTGTGCCGCTATCCAGCAGAGCCACTGCAGTGATCCCCGGGGTACATGTCTGTCTCCCATTCACACGTCAAGATTTCCATTGAAGAGTGCTAGTGAGGGGCCCTGCCTGATGTACATTGGAATCATGTTCCAAAGCATGGGGAGTGTCCGGGTCAGGAATCTATCCATCCAGCACATCCTAGTCATCGTTGTGGTTATGTGTATATCCCTAGAGCATGTGGCTCTCAGGGTCCTCTGTTTAGGTGGAGCATATCCAGCAATACAGGGTTGGACATGGGCCTTGTATGTCAAGCAGAGATTACCTGTGAGTATGTGGTATGCAACAGAGTACAGCTGGAGTTTCTTAGGTTGGGCTGCATAGGTCATCTGTTTGAGGTCTGTAATCCTCTTGGTGTGGTACTGGTGTGGTCTTCCAAGCTGTTGCAGTTGTCTTGTAAGGTATATCCCAAATGGGGTGTTGTATCCTTTAATGGGTCTAATAAGTCATGAGTAGAGAGTCACAATGGCCTCCTTTGATCTGGATGCGAACCCATTAGAGATTAGAGGGGCCATGTAGAAGGATAATCTAACCACCTTGTCATTATGGGTATCGAAGGAGAGATTGCTATCTACTGGGGTTCCCGGATCCCTTATTACCTTTTCTGTATGTAGGGGACTAGCACCTATGTGGTAGTCCGTGGGTAATTAGTTATATCCAAAGGGGATGACTATGCACTTTTAGGTATTCAGCTTGACACCATAATATTAACACCAGGTATCCGTCTCAGTGTGACCCTTCCAGAGGGTGTCTGTAACAGCTGGGGAAACAATTATGTCCCCTAGTTTGCAGTCATCTGCAAACCTTTTCAGCCAAAGCCCTCCTGTACTTGTCTGTATGTCAGAGAAGTATATACCGAATATGAGGGGTCCTAGGACTGAGCCCTGGGGGAAGCCACGTGTAACTGGTATACAGTTGGATCTAGGGTATGCAACTCTCACTGTGTGGGTTCTGTCCATGAGCCACTTTGCAAACCATCACATGACGTAGGGGTTAATGTTCAGGCGGATTGGTATGTTGATAATACCAGAAGGAGGAATGGTGTTGAAAGCCTATGAGAGATCTAGGTAGGCTGTGTGGACCTCTTTACCCTCATCTAATACCTTGGTAACTGTCTCTAAGACATCCACCAGGTTTAGGAGGCATGGTCTGCCCTTAACAATGCCAAACTGGGAGGGGTCAAAGGTTTGGAGGTACCCAATATCTCTGTGACTGAGATCCATGATGTACACAATAGCCTTGCAGACCAGGCTAGTTAGGCCTATAGGGAAATAGGTCCCATGGTCCGGGTTGTGGCACCACCTTTGTGGAGTGGGGTAACTGTTGCTGTGCACCATTCAGGGGGTACTATGCCTGATATGAGGCAATTATTGAACATGGTGCATAGGTGCAGAGACAGTACATTCTGAAGTTCATGTAAAACGCAACCTGGGATGTTGTCCAGTCCCATGGATGCTGTGATATTGGCTTTAGAGTTTGCAGCTTTGAGAGGGAGGGGGGAAAGGTAGCACTGAACCTATCTGCCAGGATGTTGCCAATATCAGTTGGTTCTGTAATGTTCGTGCCTTTGTGCTGTAACTCAGAGCAGATCTGGTTGTTGACATTGAGATATGTGACATAGCTATAGAATGCTTTGTGGTTGTTGGAATTAGTGGTGGTTTAGTTTTCGTAGCTAGCTTGGAGGATCTTATAAGGGATCTCACCTTCTTACTGAGGCTGGCCAGGGAGCTCCTCCATGCATGGGATTGTACTCTCATTTGTAACAGTGTCTTCCTCCTGTAGTACAGTTTGTTTATGGCAGGGGACCACCATATTGGTTTCCTTAATTAGGAGTATAGCGCCTTCGTTCTGTTTGGGATAGCACAAGCCATGCACTCATGTAAGTGCTTATAGAGTGCATTTGTGTAGGATTCAGCAGTTGTAACAGTATTTTCCATCTGCGTGGGTGTCATGACGTTCACCACGTCTGTCTTAAGAAGCATGTAGTTGGCTTTGTAGACATATTATACTGTGGTTCCCTTAATGGGGCGTGGGCGTGGGATGTGGATATCAATGGTGTTCAGCACATGGTCGGATCGAACCAACGAGGAGTTGACTTCACGTGTGGAGCACCAGTCACTCATGTTGGTAATGCCTAGGTCTAGGATATTGTTGCCCCTGGTGGGTGTGTGGATATGTTGATTCAGGGCGTTGGTGTTTATGAATTCCAGAAAGCGTTGAGCTAATGTGTTGGTACACGAGTAGTTTTCCCAGTTGATGTTGGGGGTAGATTCAGTGAGACTATGTGATGAGTGTGGTGTGATGCGAATGTTTACCTTCTCCACATGACTGTCAGGGTCTGGCTTGGTTGGAGAGAGCTTTACCTCCAGTTTGGCTAGATGAGTGCATCTCTCACAGGTGGTAGTGCTGGGTGGTAGGAGGAAAGGCTTATCTGTTTACATGAGGCAATGTGTACATTGGCTCAAGATGTTCAGATTCATCAGATTGGCACGTGAGAACACTGGCAGTTGACTCTTGGACATGCCTGAATATAGAACTACTTTCACCTAGATAAGTGAGGAAAGTGAGTACAAGAGCTATTTTACTCTAAGCAAGTGAAAAAAGTATGTACAAAACCTGTTTACCCTTACCTCTAGGTAATGAGGAAGATTGAGTGCTATAGTAATTATTAACTTACGTAGTGCTTACAAGTTCTGAACAAGTGCTGAGCATGAATAAGCAATCCAGATAGGGTCTTGGATAACATAAACACATGGCCCCCAACAGGTAGACAAGCATATATCCATGTACAACACAGGGTCCCTGTAACCACAACTATGCAGGTACAAGCTGCACTCAGGCTGCATGGGACCTGTCCACATCACAGGTTGTATCATACACATATGGCAAAACAAGATTCTCTCCACGTACACATCATGTAAACATAGCTCCATGTCAGGTTGTGTACACACTGAATGGTGCACACCAACAGGTATCACAACCCACAAAGGGGGAGACACCACTGATAATGGGAAGTACTGCACTACTACTCTGCTGAGTCTGATCTGGAAGGCCATGAACCTTGATCAAATAATTGATGTCAGCAGTACAGATGTAGATGGCAGTAAGGTTGATGTCACACTGCATATCATAACCTTGCCAGGTCATAGGACATCATCACCTATACTGTGTACCACCTACACTCGGTATACTAGATGTACATTCCTGTGTCACAACAGTGTTTTGCAACAGGACTGCTGGCAGTACCAAGGCTACAGAAGGTGTATGAATAATACATGCTCATCACACCAGTGGCAGCTACAGTATATCAGGGTTAATGAATTGTATTCCCCCTCATTGTAGTCCATACCTCACAGACAAACAGAAGGCATCTGCCTATTGAAGTATGCGAATGACTATGACCTAGGAGCAATAGCTGACTCAGGAGTGTTGTGGACAACATACAGAAGGGGCTTTGTGGGTGAGGTGTGTGTGACATATGGCCACAATCTGACAGCTAAATATTGCATTGTCACCCCTATGTTAATAACCCTGTACCCATGAACTAACACCTAGGCAGCGGTCAACATAATGGACACTTGTGTGTAAGGGATGCAACTGAGCAGTTGTCTATCCTGTGATAGCTATGTCACCACACCTGTCAGGTAGTCATATGTGTCAACCCTAATAATGATAGGGTGCCATGCATGAATTTAGAGATCATTGTCCAGCCATACACAGTACTCAAGTGACCCATATCAGATCACATATTTCCTTTAAAAGGTATTGGCCATGTGCAGATGGCCTACACCAGCCTTCCCATTCCCCATCTCCACTATGTAACCTGATGCATACCCTGAATAAATCCATGTCCAACCCAGTGATGTTGGACATGCTACACGTACTCATCCTGATCTCAAACACACACTTCATGGACATTCACCTTCCACATGCTGGACAGATCCTTGTCCCATACACTTTACATAGTCCTGTCATACTATGCATTCCTGTCCATCAAAGCTGCACATCACTCTCCTCTCAGACATGGTGCGATGACCTTATGGTAAATGTATCACTAACCCTGTGGATCAGTAATGTGGCACCGCTTCACCTGGCCCCACAGACCCACCTGTTGGCCACTGCCAGGTAACCTTTCATCCTAGATTCATACATGGCCCATGGCATATAGTCCACTAGTTGACTTTGACTGTACATGCAATAGTTGATATCCATCCCTACAAATACCATCTGGCTAGCCAGTGTCCTATGTGTATCACATGTGGAAAACAGGTGATACATGGCAGGATGTTGAATTGCTGTACAGTGCCATGTAGATGTATATGGCAGAACACATACATGTAAAACCTTATGTGAGCAAGTCTGCAGGGTCACAGGTCATGTCTGTTAAAGCAGTGTAAACCTTTATATGTGACATATACTCAGCATCAAGATCAACTGCATTAATGTGGACACATCCAGCCATATGCTGATAGGTAGGGACACCAGTACAGGTAAACAGACATGCCCACATCAAGACAGCATCCACATGGAGTATGAGCAATGTAATCAGGTGACACACACACATATATGGTGATAAAATCCACTCAACATTGAGTGTCACATGTGTGTGACACAAACACGTCAGTAACATGTAGGTTTGCAAATACAACTATTTAAACTTAATAAATGCGATGCACATGTATGTTCAGCTGTAGCTCTGTATGTCTCTGTGAGTTAGTGTGACCTGTCTCCATCATTATGTCTTCCACCCCCTTTTACCCACTAGGAGGATGAGGCCCTCATCCCATACCTACTCGACAATCATGATATCCTGTTCAGCCACGTGCCACAGGATGCACAGCAGCAGGATGCCCTGTGGATGGAACTTCGCAGGATGGTTATTGATGCTGGTGGCCACAACCGCACATACCAGCAGGTGCGCAGACACTGTACAGACCTCATTAGATGGGCAAAACAGAGTGCGAATGCAATCTCCAGGGAACAAGGTGGAACAGGTGGTGGACCACCAACCCAGCCCCCACTCACACATACCGAGGAGCTACTGGCCAACCTGGGGACACCTACAGAACCACATTCACAAGCCTTAGCCGATATTGTGGAGGTGGTTGTCTCTCAACCACTGAGCCTGGTGTTGCCTGGTAAGCCAGTACTGCACCTATAACAACTATATTCTATATAGTTGCATGTGTCACTGTACAATATGTAATGTAACATATGCAAGGCATGTATACACACATGCCGCATACTATAGTATGCTACTCTGTGTATGCACACATGTGCATACACCATAGTATAGTCTAATGTACTGGTGTATGTGTTATGCACATTGCACCCTGTAGCCATTATACAGGCATGGATTATGTTCATACTACTGTGTTACTCCTATTTAGGTATCTCTGGCGTTCCGCTGTGACAGCAGCCCGTTGCATGTGAGAGTGTTATTATTTATCAGGAATTGTAATGCACAAATCTATCTGCCATGTGGCCATTTACAACATGTACACATGATGTATGGTCCTGGCACAATATACAGGTCGGACCTGCAATGCATCACAATGACTACCCATGTGCAACACTTGCAAACTATGTGAATCATCTCACTGACATGAATCCTCACAAACTGTCATTGCCAGATGTGTGGACAGCTGTGCATACAACGGTGAAGGTGCTGTTCACATTAGGGACGTACAACAGATCAGAACTACACATGTGGTGAATACAAACAGTACTACACAGTGGGCTGGAGAATGGCCAGCACACAGGATTCACTGGTGTGGATCATAGCCCTGTTATGAATGTCATACAATGTGATGTGCTATCTTGACATGTCCATGACATCTAGTGGCCTGGCTGCAACACTGCCTACCTAACCTGAAAGCATATCCCACATACCACCCTTTATCTGCATAACCCTGTCATCAGTGGAGCATATATATCATATGGGACAACACAGACATGTGAAATAGATGCCCATCATAATAATTTGGACAACACATGTACACACATGGCCATGGAGGATGGCCAGATACATGGAGCAACACACACACAGTAGTCTTGATGTGCTTGCATGTACACCCTGTCATACAATGGCTACACATGGTCCAACTATGGCCTTTGTATAATGGTCATATTGTAGATGTGGAACACTAGACATCCTACAGGCCTGTGCACATCTTGTGTAGGCGTAACATCAATCCACCACATAAGATGTGTTGAACATCTTGAGGGTGTCACGACATGACACAAGTCACCTGTACAGTATCCACATCAGCACACAGATACAGTACATTCCCCTTGCTAGTGTTGGACATCAATGTCATACTTGCTCCTCGTGTGTGTGTGTGTGTGTGTGTGTGTGTGTGTGTGTGTGTGGTACACAGATGTCATGTGGGACATGGTGTACCGACGTGTTCGCCATGTCTGACTATAGTTGCCAGGCAGCAGCAATATGGTTGCAGATGTGCAGGGGTGTCATCCATATACCTATCATTGACCTGTGTCACAACTTCAACATCATGGTTTAGTGTGTATACACCTCAGTGACGTGGGTCACACTCCACAGTACATATGTATTGTATCTGAACACAGTCATGGCTATGAACTCTGTCTGTAGCTCACACTGTATAGCACTAGAGACACCTCATGAATCCCTGCAATGGCCATGCAAATCAGCTAAATGTGCAGTATATCTGTAGGGCAGACAGACAACACTGCATTGGGACACCATTGCCCCACTGTATATTTGACAGGACACCATTGTGTTAAACATGTATGCATGTCATTGCACGTCAGCAGATCACATGTCATACTACATGTGATTGTCAAGGTCATATGCCACACATCAGGCAGGTGTACTGTTACCCTGTGCTGGTCTACATGGTGTAACACAGGGATGTATGCTAACTATTACTATGATTGTGTAATTTGCATGCCGTCTGCTATGACACATGCATGCTGTTGTGTGCAACCCAGGGATGTATGATAACTACCACTATTATTGTCTGCGCTGCATGCCGTCTGCCATATCACATGCATGTTGCATGCCTTCTGTCATATCACATGCATGTGTGTCTGTGTGTGTCTATTGTATAGATTGTAATGTACAGTTCTCGTCTGCCCTCACAGGTGATGTAGGTGCATTGCCCTCCTGCAGTACATCTGATGTTAGTGTCCCCACAAACTCTAGCAGTGATGATGACCATATGATTGAGTCACAGGCAGAGTTGTCAGGGGCTGAAACTGTGCCATTGGTTGCCATTCCATCTATATCCCCCTCATCCCTGCACACAGATCCCATGCCTGCACATACCCCATCACCAGTGGCCATAGAGGAAGGACAGTTGGCGCATGGTAGCTTGGAACAGGAAAGTGTGGGGGCTATGGAAGGTGTGCCTGCACACCATGGTGTCAGTCAAATGACTGGTGGTGCCCCACACAGGCATGTGGCCAGTGCAGCTCGTAGCAGGACCTCTGGCCAACATGCTCCTGCAAGACAGAGCGCAGCATCTGGTGTCACCAGACGCATGTTTCAGGCTGTAATGGAGGCACAGGCATGTGCTGAATGGTGCAACAGAGAAAATCAGAGGCTACAGAGGGCTGTTGTCCGTTCTTTAATGAACAACATCCAGGCAATGGTAAATGCTCAACAGCAGATTGCTGAAGCTTTGGATAGACAATTGGGTGACATGGTTGGATTCCTTGACCATGGCATGACAATCCGCGAGTGTTAGCTGTCTGTGTTGGAACATCTGGTAGGAGTGAGGCGTTGGGCATGTGGACGTAGGCCTACTTCATCACCTGTGTCAGGTCTATGTGTACAAGCTACCTCACATGTCCACTCCCATAGTGGCGGGAGCAGCAGCAGTGCATCTGGTGCTGTGCTGTCCACACCATGTGCACGTGGCCCAGGATGGTCCCAACAGGGACAAAGTTCCAGTGGACAAGTGACATCAGACAGTACCCAATCTGCACCTCTGCCTGGTAGTGCCCATGCAACCCCTGGCAGGCACAGGTCACATGTCCGTGGCTAGACACTGTGAACTGTAAAACCTCACCTGTACAGTCTGTAGCTGTCAATATTACCCCAGTGTAGGCCAGACACATGGCAGAACTGTGTGCATACATACACGCACACACTGGAAACATATGTAGGGCACCACAACACACACATGTATAGCATCCATACACACCCAATTAGATCATAGGCCCAAACTCACACACACATGATGTCATCCAATGGTGCAGCCTAGGCCTCTGGCAAACATTAACACCCTGTGCATATGATGATGCCTGTGCCGCATCCCTGACATGCACACCATTGGTGCAGGGATATGCTCATATGGTCCGATGCACATGGCCAACAGACTAGGAAGATAAGTGTAGTTTACAATTGTTGAGGACTGTTGACAGGCAGCAGATATACCATGTACTACAGGTGTACAATACTGTTAACAGTATGTGTCTTGTGTAACAACAGTAACTGCATGTTGGTCATGATGTTCTGCTGTCCTCCTTCAGGTCTAATTGCACATGCCAGTGGATGTCAGTGTTTGCAGTTAGTGTCCCATATGTCAGTGTGGGCTACTCACAGGTATGTATGAATATACCAGCATGCACAGTGTAGATGCCACATACCAGTAAGAATGTCCCACGGTACAAACATTTCTATCGATCCAAGAGCATGATAGCTGTGTATTAAGCTACTGTGGCCACAGACGTGACATCCATAAAGGGTGACATCACAGGTACAGTTACATGGAGTGGTGAGGTAAGAGAGTGGTCTAGCTGATTACAAGGGTAGAGGCCAGTGGGAAGTGTGATGCCTCATTGGGAATCAGTAATACACGTTCCCATGACAGGATGCCAACACACAACTGCACCCACACACTCAGGTATTGACACACATGTATTCAGTGACACAGTAACACACCCACACACTCACGGATTCACCGACATAGTAACACACACTCGCACACAGTTGCTACTGGTGAGATGAGGACCCCTGCCTATGTGCAAATCATCATTACAGTACTGTGCACCTACATGATGCGCCACAGAGAATACACATGTACAGGTAGTCAGTACGGCCTAAGATCGGGGACATCAACACGGATAGTAGAATGCATCACCTGGATGGGGGGAGGGGTCTTATCAGTTCAGTATGGTAGCATACATCCTCACACCAGGGACCAGTCAGCCCCACATACACACACTGTGGCATTCAGTATTTAATACACCTATGTCACTCACATACAGATACCTCACATGTGAGATACACACCCCTGCCTATGTCCAGCTTTCTACATTGCAGTCTGTACAGATGTGTATACTAGTGTACAGGAGAGTGAGTAACAACTGAGATGTATTCCCTACACTACGTGACATATATGGACACACGCGCAACCACACATGCCAGCACTGTGAATCTCAGACCGGCCTAGCTCATGTTATGTTTGACAGAGATACAGCAGTATTGCACACGTTACAAACTGTACTGGCGCTTACTGTGGCAACAGTGCTGATATATGCATACAGGATGTCTTAACTATTAACAGGTGTCAAGTGATTTACCTTTGCTGTCAACGTAACCGCTGTCTAAGTTGTGTGTTATGTCCTTCAATTAATGAAACCATTGCTTACCGGTTACACAGGTTATTGTAGGACCACTTGTGACACTCCTGTGAGCTGTCCACAGCAAACATCTATCTGCAAAGATGCCCCACCACTTAGTTATTTCCACACATCTGTCCATACATGAGGTACATCTTTCTGTACATTCAGCATATCACCATATACAGTTGGCAATGTTGAGGCTGCATTGCAACTGCATGATGTACTAGGATACAAGTCACCTGCATACATCAGCAACTGCACACGCATGTTATCTGAATGCACAACACTACGTGTACAGGTGTGTAGGTCCTACAATCCTGACATTTGGGCATGTTTGTAGGCATTGCAATTGGTGGACATGTGTAATGACATACATGACACATGGACTGTTGTATGATATTATGGGTGTAATGGATGACCAGAACAGAGGGAATGTTACCTCTGTCAACATTGATATCACACCTTATGTACTGTTAGCACTCAGCAGCCATGGACCTACATTCCATGTGCATGTGTGTAATGGCTGTAGCCACCTGTTTGCACAAAGGACATCAACAGTTATGCTATTTACATACATGTAGTGTGTGTGTGTGTGTGTGTGTGTGTGTGTGTGTGCACGCGTGTGTGTGTGTGTGTGTGTGTGTGTGTGTGTGTGTGTGTGTGTGTGTGTGGCATGTACATACCCAGGGCAGGTACATGTATGTCATATCCATACATGAGGGTGTGTACTGGTGTACAGCAACAGTCATCTGCTAATAGTGGAATGTACTGAGGGTCCCTGGTATGTGTATAGCTGACCTGGTCACAGACAGTGGTATCATTGCATTGCATAACACATGATGCAATGTGTCAGTACATGTGTGCTCTCTACAGTTGATGTAGAGCTTAGTACAGTACACAGTTCAAGGGACACATGGTGGTGTACTCTTCTATGTCATACAACATGTATGGATGCATGTTGGTGGTCTGAGGGCATGGTGGTGTCTGAGGTTTACATCCTAGAATGCAACATTTGATACTGTGTCCTGCACATGACTCATCTGTGATGCCTTTCATGGGGGGGAGCAGTCAGTACATGTGAGTGGCCTTTATGTATGTGGGTTCACCACCTGGAGTGGTCTGTACCTGTGTTATAACCCACATGTCTGGTTCTGAGGTATATGGTGGTAGTGCTAGGTTGTGAGGTATATGGAGGTAGTGTTATTGTGCACTACAGAGCCATCAGCCAGGTGTTCCTCACTGCACAGATGTCAGTAGTCCCCATTGTTGGATCTACAGTGACCAGCTGTAAATATGGACGCTACACATCTAGCTCTGGTTAGTATAAGAAACAATGCAGTTGTCCTGCAGATGTATGGGAGTTAACCTGTGTTTAGGACATTTGCCTTGGAATGGCACTGTGTGGGCGGATGCGACTTGGGTAATATCTCCACTCCCTTAAATCATGGATGCATGCAATATGTGACAAAGGCCTGCCTACTGTCAGCCATGTCATCCCAGAATGACAACAGATGTTGCGTAAAAGACCGGTGTCAAATATATGTAGAGCAGCGTTCCTGCTAACAATGACAACTACTAACACCAGAACCCATTACAATGTGTTCTTTACGTCTACCTGTAATAGCATGGCCACTGTGGCCTTCTGTTTTTAGCATCGGAGTGCATCCCAGTCAGCCCTGTGCTACTAGGAGTATGAGCATGCCCAGTATATCCTTGTGTAGATGGACACATAGTAGTGCATTCCGACCAGCTCTGTGCTACTAAGTGTGTGAGCATGCCCCCTGTGCTACTAAGTGTATGAGCATGCCCAGTATATCCTTGTGTAGATGGACACATAGTGCATTCTGAACAGCCCTGTGCTACTAAGTGTGTGAGCATGCCCAGTGACACCTTGTGTCGGTTATGTGCCAATGTGTATGGGCATTGCCATTGTAACCCTGTATAGTGGTAGTAGTCATCCATTCCACAGATGGGCATACTCCAGGTCAGGATGGATTCATACTTTAAACACACAGGTTCACAGGTATGTACATCTTAACTGCCAGCATTCCTGTTGATGCCCGCATTCCCAAAAGGTCATAATAACAGCCTTGAAATGTGTGGTCTGTGTGGTGCAATTCGTAAGTATGTAGTATCGTAATAGTAATCTGTAAATAGGCAGGTGTTCCGTTCCCACCACTGGCGTGTGTGTGTGTGTGTGTGTGTGTGTGTGTGTGTGTGTGTGTGTGTGTGTGTGTGTGTGTGTGTGTGTGTGTATGTCTGTCCCCATTTGCCAGAGGGCTGTAAATTGCTTTTAGACTGCCCACACTCCATACATTTCTTATACCCACCGTTAGCAAGGCCGATGATGTCACTCATCTACAAATACACTTCTGGGAGTACTGTGTCCCAGTAATCTCGGTAGCGCATTCTGAAACTGCATAATGCTGTTGTATAATAAAGTAGTTAGGTCGGTGTTCTAGTCCCACACTTGACGTGTGTGTGTGTGTGTGTGTGTGTGTGTGTGTGTGTGTGTGTGTGTGTGTGTGTGTGTGTGTGTGTGTCCGTTTGCCTGAGAACTGAGTAATGCTTTTATACTGCTCACACTCCATACATTTCTTATACCCACCGTTAGCAAGGCCAATGATGTCACCCATCTACAAATACACCTCTGTGAGTGCTGTATCCCAGTAATCTCGGTAGCACGTTCTGTAACTGCATAATGCCGTAGTGTAGTAAAGTAGTTAGGTCGGTGTTCTAATCCCAGACATGCCAAGTGTGTGTGTGTGTGTGAGTGTGTGTGCATGTCTGCCTGCATGAGACAAGTACAGTGCTTTGTAGTATTCCCCATAGAGCATGCCCTAAATGCGTGTTGCTGCAGTGTGATATGGTAGAGGTTTGTATACAGGACATGGCAAGTGTGTGTTTGTCTGTCAGAGCCTGTGTAGAGCTTTACCACTGGACATGTTTGGGAGTGAGTTTTGTAGTTTTCCTATATGGTATCCATCTTATGACACATTGGCCACCTCACGAGGAGTACAGCTGTCAGTCAGCCATGGCACTGTGTTGGCAAGCCATACCCATACATCTGGCAAAAGGCCTGGTGAACTAAGTATGCAGCCAGGAGTACAGCTGTCAGTCAGCCATGGCACTGTGTTGGCAAGTCATACCCATACATCTGGCAAAAGGCCTGGTGAACTAAGTATGCAGCCAGGAGTACAACTGTCAGTCAGCCACAACACTGTGTTGGCAAGCCATACCCATACATCTGGCAAAAGGCCTGGTGAACTATGCAGCCCTACTAGTATACGGTATATCTCGCACCCATGTGCCATGCACATACAACTTTGCCTAGGATATCCTACTATGCTGCTAGTAACATGCACATTGAGGACAGCTAGTAGGCACAGAGTGAATGCAGTGGCCTGCCGAGGACATGGCACCCTGTACAGCGGCACAATAGGCACATATATGCAGACAATGTGCCTTCACTATGTTCCACATTGAATGCCTGCAACATATGCGGTGCCATCAAATGTGATCCACTAAGGCCAGACAATGCTGTACACATGTGCCCTGTATGGACCCATGCCACTGACACCATGGAATACCTGTATCAATCTATCCATGCAGGTGCAGGGCCGACCTGCTCACTATAAGCAGGTTTTGCCACACCAGGCCAGTATTGGCATATCGGGGTATAACAGGCTGTGTACACTACATGTGTCTGGCAAACCAGGTACACCTGTACATGTCACTGTACAGTATTGTGGGATATGCACATCCCAGGCAATGTCCATGTGAAGAACTATCAAACACAGACATGGCATGCATTGCAAAGCTATGGCCCTACACATTGGTAATCAGGATGTCAGGCCAGATAATGCAGTACCCATCTGTGTGGGACATTGCAGACACTACACCCCTGCACTGCACACCATTGTCAGGTGATGCGATGGCAAGGATCACTCCTCACCTAGCCTTGTACAGCCATCTTGCACAGCCAAACACTACACACCCATGGAGCAATGCATACCTGCATGCCAGTGCTGGCACCCTGTGTTTGCATGTGGGTTGTGATGCTCCCAACCACAGTCACTCCCAGTATAAACCTCATTGGCATACCAACAGTTGTCAAGCACTTTCACATGCCCTAGCCCATAGAACCTCCAGATATCCCCTGTGGTGCATGTGGTCCTGTGCATTACTGCAGTGTGGCAAGCTAAGTAGCTACGTTGTGTATTTGTGGCCCTGGAAAAGGTGTCAATGCATGTCCATTAGAGAGTGTGATTGGGGTGACAATGGCATCCATTCACGTGGACTGACATGTGTGCCACACCTAATGTATGTCTACTATATCTGTTGCAGATGGCACTCACTCACCTACACTCATGTTTTTACAGCACAGCAACATGTCACCTTTGTGGCACATGTAGTAACATCATGCACATGTAATAGTAATGAGTAGTCAGGGGTTTGCCCCTGTACTATTCGGCGTGTGGCAGATGATGCTTATGGTTAAGTCTCCAAGCCCTTCCCTGGTGTACATTGCCTGTCCCGCCCACACACTCTCTGGTGGATGTGAAGGAGTACACCTGCACAGCAGCAGCATGTGTATTGAAAGATATGGAAATGGTCAGGTGATGGCCTCTGCACCTATTACAGTCCTCCTCTTGCTGATTGCATGTGGTACAGCTGTGATGGTGTTCCCATAGCCATCCGCATGATAAACACAGTACACTATCTGGGGAAACATGTTATTATCTGGCCATGACCGTCACTGTGAGTGGTACCGGGATGTGGTGTTCTGACACAGCATCACAGACGATATCTGGATGTATCTCAATCATTTTCCACAGTGGGAAATAGCCTAAAGACAGGAGGGTGATGTGCCACACATAACTACAGCATGTAAGTGTAGCTATGCTGCATTGAGACTACTGCCTGTTTAACATGTGTGTGGTAATGGCTATTCTGCATGTTATAATACAGACATGACAGTACTCTGTTCATGAGGGATCCCCATCTGTAGGACCATCTGTGAACTGGTCAGTGTGTGCAACCATTTGTTTCCTGTGTTACAAACTGAACACACATCTGTGCACAGCAGAAGCATGGTGTGAGGATTGCAGACAGTACATGATGGTAGGGATGTGTTACTGCCATCGCGTCCCTGACCTGACATGTCACATGAGACAGTGGTATGACTGACACTCTGTGGGATTCCCAGTGACAAGCCAATGATGGACAACTGTTCATAGCTGCGGTCACATGTCTACTACACATTGTACAGTTGGCATGAGGTATATATGCATGTGTTGTGCTACCTCTGCAAATGTATACCATCTGTTGTGTTGAGTTGCTGGTGATATCTATGCATACTGTCATAGGTAATCCTGTATGCTGTTGTCTATCACTAAGCCATATGTGGGTTTAAAATGCAACACCATAGGCTGAATGGGTTGGGAGGTCCAGGCAGAACTTCCTGCCCCATTTCAGCTGGCCATGGCACCGGGCACTAGCACATCTGTGGCCCTGCCATAGATATCAACCTCTGTTGGCTCTGCACCACCTTCTGGTGGTACCACCACTGAGGATGGAGCATGTCCCCCTTGGGAGCGAGACCAGACAGGTACATATCTGCTGTTATGCGGTCCCGGACGTGTTGTGTTGGTGGCTCCCTAAGGGGTTACGAATCCAGATACGCCAGTTCAAGGGTGGTGTGTCACATTTACAGGGTGATGCTGCCCCTCCTGGACAACCCCCAGCACTGCCTCCTTTGCAGCTGTGTAGGTGCAGTGGCAGTTGCCCATGGCTGAGAACCTCCGTCACACTGTTCCCATGGGCTTTTGAATGCTGAAGACCCATCCCCGTCCAGGGTGTATTCCCCCACATGTGTCATATACCAACCCTGTATGCTGTCTTTTCTGTGCTCCTACCTATCCGCCACAGCCATACCTACACTCCTTCCCCAACATCTGACCCTCATCTATGAAGACATAAGGTCATTCAGCTCCGAGGACACCATTTGCCCTATACATAGCTGTCCATTACACACACGTGCCCACTGGACACATGAAACCCTTGTAATATGCATCATAACATACTACTGTTATCCTCACCCCTGTCCCTCAGGTGCACAATCCTGGTATGCACATCACTCCTACACGGTCCAGGTACACGTGAGGAGGACAAGCCCATTGTACACAAAACACTACCGGTCCCTCTATGGTTACCCCATTTACCTTTATCATGATGATGATGTTGCACACAGCACCTTGCAAGAGTACTGTTCACACATAATGATTGGACAGGTACTGTTGTGTTAATGTACATTACATGCACAGAGTGTTGTATATGGCCAATGTACAACTAGTTGCATGTATGACTGACACATGTCTGTCTGAGGGAGTCTTGTGATTACATAGAGCAACACCACTACATGATACAGGCATCGCTGGTGTTTCCTGTTTCATTCATTTGTAATGCTTTGCTGCTACATGGTATGTTCCTGATACATCTCTATATATGTATGTACCTATATGCTGGACATAAACACTCACATATACATCTACATGATGGGATACATTCCTATACTATTGAATGACTGCGCTGTATGATATGTTTGTGGTACTGTCCGTTGTCTGTATATCTGGCATGGTGTATTGGTAATACGCATTAGCTGTGTGCGCAGGGTCCTGGTTCTGACCCTTGCGAAGGACGTTTAGTTGGTAGCAGGGCAGAACAAGCCCATTGGATATGGAGGGAGTAAGGCAAATTAAAGCAGTTGGGAGTGGGTGTGCATGGGTTTGCACGGTGTTAGGCACTACTGACATCTGGTTACAGCCTCATATGCTCGGTTAGCCTCTACATTGCTTAACCAGTGCAACACTGGCATACTGGTAGCCAAACACGCTTACACCTGCTCGCTCCCGCACTTGCTAATGCACCGACATTGGTGCTTGCATCTGTCACTCACACCCCTGGGCGTGAGCGAGGACCACAATATAACCTTGTGATGCCTATTACATCGGACTACATGACTACAGTATCGGGATTGGCTACCCATTAGGCGACGGCATCGCTTTCGACTGTACAGAATCAGCAGCCTGTCCAGTGACACAAACATATTTGTGTGTACCTCATACAATGTGCTCCCACCTTGTGATGCCTATTACATCGGAATACATGAATACAGTATCGGGAATGGCTGCCTATTAGGCGACAGCATGGCATTCGACTGTATGGAATCAGCGGCCTGTCCAGTGAATCATTCATATTTGCGTGTTCCTCTTACAATCTGCTCCCACCTTGTGATGCCTATCACATCGGACTACATGACTACAGTCATAGCCGGACTTAGGCATAGGCCAACTAATCGGCTGCCTAGGGCACCGCTTTAGTGGGGGCACTTTACCAGTATTTATTTGGTGTAGGTAGACCAGGATGGGGGCAATGGGTGGTGTGGTGAGGGGTGCCATTGTGCCCTCTGCCTAGGGCACCAGTTGACATAAGGCCACTCCTAACTACAGTATCGGGAATGGCTGCCCATTAGGCGACGGCATGGCGTTCGACTGTACGGAATCAGTGGCCTGTCCAGTGAATTAATAATATTTGTGTGTTCCGCATACACTCTGCTCCCATCTGGCTGATACATGGGAACCAAGACTCTGCAATACAGACAAGTAGTTGGGTTGTGGGAGCCACATCCATCGGACGAGTCATGCTACCGCATACATATTATAGGTTTGTGACCTTTTCAATTGGCCAAGGTGGGACTTTAGGGTTACCACCTGTCCCACTTTGCGAGAGACACTGCGAAAATAATCAAGACATAGCTAATGTCCTGATTACAGGACATTATTATATTCTACATTTCATTAATAATTGCATAAAACAGTTATTTTATATATGACACTTCTGTATGTTGTGTGAAGTAGCATAAGCAATTCAAATGCAACTAGATTAAGCTTTTATTTGTGCAAATAAGTGTAATCCTGTACTATGCATGGCTGTAGGTATGTTTTGTCCTGGAATGTCTGACATTTCTACAGAACATGTCCCACTCTGGCCATTTGGAAAGGTGGCAACCATATAGGACCTGTATGTAGAGACATCAGACATAGCAGGGCAACACACCCACAGCCAGTAGAAAGGGGAGTATTTCACTGTTTTGCCTAAATACAAGGTTACTCTTGTAGCATTATAGTTGCTTATACTGTTACCTATAACATTTAGATGTTTCAGGTGAACATAATTGTTTTATGCAACTACTACAGACAATATAGGTAATCTTTGCCCTAAAATCACAGGACATTTGCTATAATTACATTTATTTAGCAAGATATAACTGTCCAAAGGGGAATGTCCCTCGCAAAGGTGGACAGGTGGTAACCCCAACCCTATTATTCTATCAACTTTCTAAGTTAGTCAGTGGAACATGCGCTTTCTCTCACTATCAGACCACTCATATGAATGGGGAAGAATGAACACTGAATCAGGGACACTGCATAACGACTTCAGGGATACATTTAGAAGATTGGTGCTATTAACCTGACACATTAATGGACACAGAGCACATATGTATTCATACACATTGTCTGAGGTGCATGCTGTTTATGACTCTTACATGTTGTTATTATTCAGTACGTGTATTCCGCCACCTTTCCTCCTAATATCACTAGTTCTAGGAGGGTTTATGTGGGACTGTGTTAGATTCTGATTCGTAATCACGGACGTCCCTGGTAATCGGGGACAGTTCAATGATATGATCCCTATGTGTTCCCCCAATGGTTTACGGACTGTCCAGTAGATGTACTCTTAAGGTTTGGGAGGTATGGGCATCTGCTATATCCACACTGGAATATTACTTACACCAACGGGGCAGTCCTAATATGTGTCTGCCAGCCAACACCTGCACACCTAGCCCCATAATGGCATAACCATAGTTCCCCCACCTACCACTACTCTACAGCACTCATCCTTACTGTGGGTGCAGGTGGACGCAGGTGGGATATGAACACACCCCTACACACTGCCCACTCTCCCCGTGTTGGGTCACATGTCATACGTTGTGTCAACCCATGTGTTATAAGGCTTGCATGTGTTTCAGATGGAAACATTCAGCATGATTTGGGGGGAAAGACCCCCACAGAAGCACAAGTAGATAATGCAAAGGCCGGAAATAATGCATTTGCCGGAGGTCAGGATCGAACCTTGTACCTTGTGCATGGGAGGCGAATACCTTAACCACTTTGCTATCAGGTCTCTCTCCCTCTCAGGGAGAAAAAATATATATACCTTCAAACTGCAAAGTTGTGTCCAGTGTTGAGAATGAAACCTTGCACCTTGGGTAAGAAAGGTATACACACTAACCACTGTACCATTTGTCCTTTCAGGCAAAAATGCTTTTTAAAAAAAGGGGTTTTCAGTCTCATGATTCTCCTTGCTTATCAATCTAGTCAGCCTTAATGTTCAGTAGTTTCCTGGGTCTATTGATGGCCCTCCTTTGTGCAAAGGGGTGACTGTTGCTGTCCTCCACTCTACTGCAGCAAAGCCTGCCTAGAGAGTGTTGTTAAATAGCAAACTGAATTGGTGTGCTAGGTCATGCTTCAGCAATTTACTAGGCACCCTGGGATTCCATAAGGGTTCATACATGCTGTGACTCTAGCTTTACAGAGTGCAGTGACGACTTCTTCTTTTGTGATATCAGGCAATGGAATCATAGGGGGAATTTCATCAGAAGTGACCGGAGGTGATAAACGGGTGAAATTTTCATTGGATGTAAAGGCCAGCAAGTTTACAATGTCTTCTGCTTGAATATAAGCACTGTCTTCTTCAGCCAACTCTGCACATTTTTGAGTGTTTCCCTTAACATTTTTAACCTAACTAAAAATACTTTACAGTTATCCTTTGCATATAATGCTATTTTAGTCTCCTATTAAGCTTTTGCGGATTTGATTTGTTTCCGGATTTGTCTGTTGATACTAATGTGGGATTTTTTTTTCCGTTGAGCACTCTCCTGCTTAGTTTTAGACAGAAATGTCTGCCTTCTGTAGTATTGTGTGTTTATGACTGAGATCCTGTTAAATCCGCCATCTGTCCTGTGCTGGGCTGAATGCCCTCCCTGTACCTTCAGGTATACTGAGTGTTTCTCATCGTACTCAGTGGGGATCCTTTAACTAACAATGATATAGTAGGAGGCTTTGCCAATGGTCAGGCTGGACATGGAGTATCTCAGTTTCCATTTTCATATGAAAGGACAAATGGTACAGTGGTTAGTGTGTATGCCTTTCAATCACAAGGTGCAAGGTTTGATTCTCACCACTGGAAAGAGCATTACAGATTGAAGGTATATATATTTTTTGCCCTGAGAGAGAGAGACCAGATAGCGAAGCGGTTAAGGTATTCGCCTCCCATGCACAAGGTACAAGGTTCGATCCTGACCTCCGGCCAATGCATTATTTCCGGCCTTTGCATTATCTACTTGTGCTTCTGTGGGGGTCTTTCCCCCAAATCATGCTGAATGTTTCCATCTGAAACACACCCATAAATGAAAGACAATTAAAAGGGGAGAATGAACAAGAAAGTACTCAGCGCTAAAGTACCCCAACACAAATAGAGGAGGAAACAGACTTAGTCGAAGAAGAATGTAAGCAACTCCAAACAGCATGTGGGATGATTACAGAACAGATATGTGGCCAAGCAAGCGATAGAAAAAAGGTACTTAAAGAAAGGTTATTGAGGAAGTCACGGAAGTCATCAAAAGAATGGAGGAGTGCAGGACAAAGTGGGACATGGAAAAGAAAGACTAGGCCAGGATGGCTAAGAAGGAAGCTAAGAATGGAGTTCTACCAGCTTCTAGAAAATGACCTCAGTACTTGGCGAAAAGATACTATCAGGCTGCAAGACAAACACAGAAAGATAAAGTCAGACCCCCTTCTGCTCACTAGGCCCACCAGCCTCCAAGCTACATAGAAAAAGAAAAACATGGAAACTGAGCTACTCCATGTCCAGCCTGACCGTTGGCAAAGCCTCCTACCATATCATTGTTAGTTAAAGGATCCCCACTGGGATGAGAAACACTCAGTATACCTGAAGGTACAGGGAGGGCATTCAGCCCAGCACAGGACAGATGGCGGATTTAACAGGATCTCAGTCATAAACACACAATACAACAGAAGACAGACATTTCTGTCTAAAACTAAGCAGGAGAGTGCTCAACGGAAAAAAAATCCCACATTAGTATCAACAGACAAATCCAGAAACAAATCAAATCTGCAAAAGCTTAATAGGAGACTAAATGAGCATTCTATGCAAAGGATAACTGTAAAGTATTGTTAGTTAGGTTAGAAATGTTAAGGGAAACACTCAAAAACGTGCTGAGTTGGCTGAAGAAGACAGTGCTTATATTCAAGCAGAAGACATTGTAAACTTGCTGGCCTTTACATTTAATGAAAATTTCACCCGTTTATCACCTCTGTTCACTTCTGATGAAATTCCCTCTATGATTCCATTGCCTGATATCAAAAAAGAAGTCGTCACTGCACTCTGTAAAGCTAGAGTCACAGCATGTATGAACCCTTATGGAATCCCAGGGTGCCTAGTAAATAGCTACAGCATGACCTAGCACACCAATTCAGTTTGCTATTTAACAACACTCTCTAGGCAGGCTTTGCTCCAGTAGAGTGGAGGACAGCAACAGTCTCCCCTTTGCACAAAGGAGGGCCATCAATAGACCCAGGAAACTACTGACCATTAAGGCTGACTAGATTGATAAGCTAGGAGAATCATGAGACTGAAAACCCCTTTTTTTAAAAGCATTCTCATATGAAAGGACAAATGGTACAGTGGTTAGTGTGTATGCCTTTCAATCACAAGGTGCAAGGTTTGATTCTCACCACTGGAAAGAGCATTACAGATTGAAGGTATATATATTTTTTGCCCTGAGAGGAGAGAGACCAGATAGCGAAGCGGTTAAGGTATTCGCCTCCCATGCACAAGGTACAAGGTTCGATCCTGACCTCCGGCCAATGCATTATTTCCGGCCTTTGCATTATCTACTTGTGCTTCTGTGGGGGTCTTTCCCCCAAATCATGCTGAATGTTTCCATCTGAAACACACCCATAAATGAAAGACAATTAAAAGGGGAGAATGAACAAGAAAGTACTCAGCGCTAAAGTACCCCAACACAAATAGAGGAGGAAACAGACTTAGTCGAAGAAGAATGTAAGCAGCCCCAAACAGCATGTGGGATGATTACAGAACAGATATGTGGCCAAGCAAGCGATAGAAAAAAGGTACTTAAAGAAAGGTTATTGAGGAAGTCACGGAAGTCATCAAAAGAATGGAGGAGTGCAGGACAAAGTGGGACATGGAAAAGAAAGACTAGGCCAGGATGGCTAAGAAGGAAGCTAAGAATGGAGTTCTACCAGCTTCTAGAAAATGACCTCAGTACTTGGCGAAAAGATACTATCAGGCTGCAAGACAAACACAGAAAGATAAAGTCAGACCCCCTTCTGCTCACTAGGCCCACCAGCCTCCAAGCTACATAGAAAAAGAAAAACATGGAAACTGAGCTACTCCATGTCCAGCCTGACCGTTGGCAAAGCCTCCTACCATATCATTGTTAGTTAAAGGATCCCCACTGGGATGAGAAACACTCAGTATACCTGAAGGTACAGGGAGGGCATTCAGCCCAGCACAGGACAGATGGTGGATTTAACAGGCTCTCAGTCATAAACACACAATACAACAGAAGACAGACATTTCTGTCTAAAACTAAGCAGGAGAGTGCTCAACGGAAAAAAAATCCCACATTAGTATCAACAGACAAATCCGGAAACAAATCAAATCTGCAAAAGCTTAATAGGAGACTGAATGAGCATTCTATGCAAAGGATAACTGTAAAGTATTGTTAGTTAGGTTAGAAATGTTAAGGGAAACACTCAAAAACGTGCTGAGTTGGCTGAAGAAGACAGTGCTTATATTCAAGCAGAAGACATTGTAAACTTACTGGCCTTTACATTTATTGAAAATTTCACCCGTTTATCACCTCTGGTCACTTCTGATGAAATTCCCCCTATGATTCCATTGCCTGATATCACAAAGGAAGTCGTCACTGCACTCTGTAAAGCTAGAGTCACAGCATGTATGAACCCTTATGGAATCCCAGGGTGCCTAGTAAATAGCTACAGCATGACCTAGCACACCAATTCAGTTTGCTATTTAACAACACTCTCTAGGCAGGCTTTGCTCCAGTAGAGTGGAGGACAGCAACAGTCTCCCCTTTGCACAAAGGAGGGCCATCAATAGACCCAGGAAACTACTGACCATTAAGGCTGACTAGATTGATAAGCTAGGAGAATCATGAGACTGAAAACCCCTTTTTTTAAAAGCATTCTCATATGAAAGGACAAATGGTACAGTGGTTAGTGTGTATGCCTTTCAATCACAAGGTGCAAGGTTTGATTCTCACCACTGGAAAGAGCATTACAGATTGAAGGTATATATATTTTTTGCCCTGAGAGAGACCAGATAGCGAAGCGGTTAAGGTATTCGCCTCCCATGCACAAGGTACAAGGTTCGATCCTGACCTCCGGCCAATGCATTATTTCCGGCCTTTGCATTATCTACTTGTGCTTCTGTGGGGGTCTTTCCCCCAAATCATGCTGAATGTTTCCATCTGAAACACACCCATAAATGAAAGACAATTAAAAGGGGAGAATGAACAAGAAAGTACTCAGCGCTAAAGTACCCCAACACAAATAGAGGAGGAAACAGACTTAGTCGAAGAAGAATGTAAGCAACTCCAAACAGCATGTGGGATGATTACAGAACAGATATGTGGCCAAGCAAGCGATAGAAAAAAGGTACTTAAAGAAAGGTTATTGAGGAAGTCACGGAAGTCATCAAAAGAATGGAGGAGTGCAGGACAAAGTGGGACATGGAAAAGAAAGACTAGGCCAGGATGGCTAAGAAGGAAGCTAAGAATGGAGTTCTACCAGCTTCTAGAAAATGACCTCAGTACTTGGCGAAAAGATACTATCAGGCTGCAAGACAAACACAGAAAGATAAAGTCAGACCCCCTTCTGCTCACTAGGCCCACCAGCCTCCAAGCTACATAGAAAAAAAAAAGAAAAACATGGAAACTGAGCTACTCCATGTCCAGCCTGACCGTTGGCAAAGCCTCCTACCATATCATTGTTAGTTAAAGGATCCCCACTGGGATGAGAAACACTCAGTATACCTGAAGGTACAGGGAGGGCATTCAGCCCAGCACAGGACAGATGGCGGATTTAACAGGCTCTCAGTCATAAACACACAATACAACAGAAGACAGACATTTCTGTCTAAAACTAAGCAGGAGAGTGCTCAACGGAAAAAAAATCCCACATTAGTATCAACAGACAAATCCGGAAACAAATCAAATCTGCAAAAGCTTAATAGGAGACTAAATGAGCATTCTATGCAAAGGATAACTGTAAAGTATTGTTAGTTAGGTTAGAAATGTTAAGGGAAACACTCAAAAACGTGCTGAGTTGGCTGAAGAAGACAGTGCTTATATTCAAGCAGAAGACATTGTAAACTTGCTGGCCTTTACATTTAATGAAAATTTCACCCGTTTATCACCTCTGGTCACTTCTGATGAAATTCCCCCTATGATTCCATTGCCTGATATCACAAAAGAAGTCGTCACTGCACTCTGTAAAGCTAGAGTCACAGCATGTATGAACCCTTATGGAATCCCAGGGTGCCTAGTAAATAGCTACAGCATGACCTAGCACACCAATTCAGTTTGCTATTTAACAACACTCTCTAGGCAGGCTTTGCTCCAGTAGAGTGGAGGACAGCAACAGTCTCCCCTTTGCACAAAGGAGGGCCATCAATAGACCCAGGAAACTACTGACCATTAAGGCTGACTAGATTGATAAGCTAGGAGAATCATGAGACTGAAAACCCCTTTTTTTAAAAGCATTCTCATATGAAAGGACAAATGGTACAGTGGTTAGTGTGTATGCCTTTCAATCACAAGGTGCAAGGTTTGATTCTCACCACTGGAAAGAGCATTACAGATTGAAGGTATATATATTTTTTGCCCTGAGAGGGAGAGAGACCAGATAGCGAAGCGGTTAAGGTATTCGCCTCCCATGCACAAGGTACAAGGTTCGATCCTGACCTCCGGCCAATGCATTATTTCCGGCCTTTGCATTATCTACTTGTGCTTCTGTGGGGGTCTTTCCCCCAAATCATGCTGAATGTTTCCATCTGAAACACACCCATAAATGAAAGACAATTAAAAGGGGAGAATGAACAAGAAAGTACTCAGCGCTAAAGTACCCCAACACAAATAGAGGAGGAAACAGACTTAGTCGAAGAAGAATGTAAGCAACTCCAAACAGCATGTGGGATGATTACAGAACAGATATGTGGCCAAGCAAGCGATAGAAAAAAGGTACTTAAAGAAAGGTTACTGAGGAAGTCACGGAAGTCATCAAAAGAATGGAGGAGTGCAGGACAAAGTGGGACATGGAAAAGAAAGACTAGGCCAGGATGGCTAAGAAGGAAGCTAAGAATGGAGTTCTACCAGCTTCTAGAAAATGACCTCAGTACTTGGCGAAAAGATACTATCAGGCTGCAAGACAAACACAGAAAGATAAAGTCAGACCCCCTTCTGCTCACTAGGCCCACCAGCCTCCAAGCTGCATAGAAAATAAAAAAACATGGAAACTGAGCTACTCCATGTCCAGCCTGACCGTTGGCAAAGCCTCCTACCATATCATTGTTAGTTAAAGGATCCCCACTGGGATGAGAAACACTCAGTATACCTGAAGGTACAGGGAGGGCATTCAGCCCAGCACAGGACAGATGGCGGATTTAACAGGATCTCAGTCATAAACACACAATACAACAGAAGACAGACATTTCTGTCTAAAACTAAGCAGGAGAGTGCTCAACGGAAAAAAAATCCCACATTAGTATCAACAGACAAATCCGAAACAAATCAAATCTGCAAAAGCTTAATAGGAGACTAAATGAGCATTCTATGCAAAGGATAACTGTAAAGTATTGTTAGTTAGGTTAGAAATGTTAAGGGAAACACTCAAAAACGTGCTGAGTTGGCTGAAGAAGACAGTGCTTATATTCAAGCAGAAGACATTGTAAACTTGCTGGCCTTTACATTTAATGAAAATTTCACCCGTTTATCACCTCTGGTCACTTCTGATGAAATTCCCCCTATGATTCCATTGCCTGATATCACAAAAGAAGAAGTCGTCACTGCACTCTGTAAAGCTAGAGTCACAGCATGTATGAACCCTTATGGAATCCCAGGGTGCCTAGTAAATAGCTACAGCATGACCTAGCACACCAATTCAGTTTGCTATTTAACAACACTCTCTAGGCAGGCTTTGCTCCAGTAGAGTGGAGGACAGCAACAGTCTCCCCTTTGCACAAAGGAGGGCCATCAATAGACCCAGGAAACTACTGACCATTAAGGCTGACTAGATTGATAAGCTAGGAGAATCATGAGACTGAAAACCCCTTTTTTTAAAAGCATTCTCATATGAAAGGACAAATGGTACAGTGGTTAGTGTGTATGCCTTTCAATCACAAGGTGCAAGGTTTGATTCTCACCACTGGAAAGAGCATTACAGATTGAAGGTATATATATTTTTTGCCCTGAGAGGGAGAGAGACCAGATAGCGAAGCGGTTAAGGTATTCGCCTCCCATGCACAAGGTACAAGGTTCGATCCTGACCTCCGGCCAATGCATTATTTCCGGCCTTTGCATTATCTACTTGTGCTTCTGTGGGGGTCTTTCCCCCAAATCATGCTGAATGTTTCCATCTGAAACACACCCATAAATGAAAGACAATTAAAAGGGAGAATGAACAAGAAAGTACTCAGCGCTAAAGTACCCCAACACAAATAGAGGAGGAAACAGACTTAGTCGAAGAAGAATGTAAGCAACTCCAAACAGCATGTGGGATGATTACAGAACAGATATGTGGCCAAGCAAGCGATAGAAAAAAGGTACTTAAAGAAAGGTTACTGAGGAAGTCACGGAAGTCATCAAAAGAATGGAGGAGTGCAGGACAAAGTGGGACATGGAAAAGAAAGACTAGGCCAGGATGGCTAAGAAGGAAGCTAAGAATGGAGTTCTACCAGCTTCTAGAAAATGACCTCAGTACTTGGCGAAAAGATACTATCAGGCTGCAAGACAAACACAGAAAGATAAAGTCAGACACCCTTCTGCTCACTAGGCCCACCAGCCTCCAAGCTGCATAGAAAATGAAAAACATGGAAACTGAGCTACTCCATGTCCAGCCTGACCGTTGGCAAAGCCTCCTACCATATCATTGTTAGTTAAAGGATCCCCACTGAGTACGATGAGAAACACTCAGTATACCTGAAGGTACAGGGAGGGCATTCAGCCCAGCACAGGACAGATGGCGGATTTAACAGGATCTCAGTCATAAACACACAATACAACAGAAGACAGACATTTCTGTCTAAAACTAAGCAGGAGAGTGCTCAACGGAAAAAAATCCCACATTAGTATCAACAGACAAATCCGAAACAAATCAAATCTGCAAAAGCTTAATAGGAGACTAAATGAGCATTCTATGCAAAGGATAACTGTAAAGTATTGTTAGTTAGGTTAGAAATGTTAAGGGAAACACTCAAAAACGTGCTGAGTTGGCTGAAGAAGACAGTGCTTATATTCAAGCAGAAGACATTGTAAACTTGCTGGCCTTTACATTTAATGAAAATTTCACCCGTTTATCACCTCTGGTCACTTCTGATGAAATTCCCCCTATGATTCCATTGCCTGATATCACAAAAGAAGAAGTCGTCACTGCACTCTGTAAAGCTAGAGTCACAGCATGTATGAACCCTTATGGAATCCCAGGGTGCCTAGTAAATAGCTACAGCATGACCTAGCACACCAATTCAGTTTGCTATTTAACAACACTCTCTAGGCAGGCTTTGCTCCAGTAGAGTGGAGGACAGCAACAGTCTCCCCTTTGCACAAAGGAGGGCCATCAATAGACCCAGGAAACTACTGACCATTAAGGCTGACTAGATTGATAAGCTAGGAGAATCATGAGACTGAAAACCCCTTTTTTTAAAAGCATTCTCATATGAAAGGACAAATGGTACAGTGGTTAGTGTGTATGCCTTTCAATCACAAGGTGCAAGGTTTGATTCTCACCACTGGAAAGAGCATTACAGATTGAAGGTATATATATTTTTTGCCCTGAGAGGAGAGAGACCAGATAGCGAAGCGGTTAAGGTATTCGCCTCCCATGCACAAGGTACAAGGTTCGATCCTGACCTCCGGCCAATGCATTATTTCCGGCCTTTGCATTATCTACTTGTGCTTCTGTGGGGGTCTTTCCCCCAAATCATGCTGAATGTTTCCATCTGAAACACACCCATAAATGAAAGACAATTAAAAGGGAGAATGAACAAGAAAGTACTCAGCGCTAAAGTACCCCAACACAAATAGAGGAGGAAACAGACTTAGTCGAAGAAGAATGTAAGCAACTCCAAACAGCATGTGGGATGATTACAGAACAGATATGTGGCCAAGCAAGCGATAGAAAAAAGGTACTTAAAGAAAGGTTACTGAGGAAGTCACGGAAGTCATCAAAAGAATGGAGGAGTGCAGGACAAAGTGGGACATGGAAAAGAAAGACTAGGCCAGGATGGCTAAGAAGGAAGCTAAGAATGGAGTTCTACCAGCTTCTAGAAAATGACCTCAGTACTTGGCGAAAAGATACTATCAGGCTGCAAGACAAACACAGAAAGATAAAGTCAGACACCCTTCTGCTCACTAGGCCCACCAGCCTCCAAGCTACATAGAAAAAGAAAAACATGGAAACTGAGCTACTCCATGTCCAGCCTGACCGTTGGCAAAGCCTCCTACCATATCATTGTTAGTTAAAGGATCCCCACTGAGTACGATGAGAAACACTCAGTATACCTGAAGGTACAGGGAGGGCATTCAGCCCAGCACAGGACAGATGGCGGATTTAACAGGCTCTCAGTCATAAACACACAATACAACAGAAGACAGACATTTCTGTCTAAAACTAAGCAGGAGAGTGCTCAACGGAAAAAAATCCCACATTAGTATCAACAGACAAATCCGGAAACAAATCAAATCTGCAAAAGCTTAATAGGAGACTAAATGAGCATTCTATGCAAAGGATAACTGTAAAGTATTGTTAGTTAGGTTAGAAATGTTAAGGGAAACACTCAAAAACGTGCTGAGTTGGCTGAAGAAGACAGTGCTTATATTCAAGCAGAAGACATTGTAAACTTGCTGGCCTTTACATTTAATGAAAATTTCACCCGTTTATCACCTCCTGTCACTTCTGATGAAATTCCCCCTATGATTCCATTGCCTGATATCACAAAGAAAGTCGTCACTGCACTCTGTAAAGCTAGAGTCACAGCATGTATGAACCCTTATGGAATCCCAGGGTGCCTAGTAAATAGCTGAAGCATGACCTAGCACACCAATTCAGTTTGCTATTTAACAACACTCTCTAGGCAGGCTTTGCTCCAGTAGAGTGGAGGACAGCAACAGTCTCCCCTTTGCACAAAGGAGGGCCATCAATAGACCCAGGAAACTACTGACCATTAAGGCTGACTAGATTGATAAGCTAGGAGAATCATGAGACTGAAAACCCCTTTTTTTAAAAGCATTCTCATATGAAAGGACAAATGGTACAGTGGTTAGTGTGTATGCCTTTCAATCACAAGGTGCAAGGTTTGATTCTCACCACTGGAAAGAGCATTACAGATTGAAGGTATATATATTTTTTGCCCTGAGAGGAGAGAGACCAGATAGCGAAGCGGTTAAGGTATTCGCCTCCCATGCACAAGGTACAAGGTTCGATCCTGACCTCCGGCCAATGCATTATTTCCGGCCTTTGCATTATCTACTTGTGCTTCTGTGGGGGTCTTTCCCCCAA
Organism: Protopterus annectens; assembly: GCF_019279795.1. Taxonomy (NCBI): domain Eukaryota; kingdom Metazoa; phylum Chordata; order Ceratodontiformes; family Protopteridae; genus Protopterus; species Protopterus annectens. Next base: position 670,704,845 of record NC_056728.1, on the reverse strand, counting down.
ATCATGCTGAATGTTTCCATCTGAAACACACCCATAAATGAAAGACAATTAAAAGGGGAGAATGAACAAGAAAGTACTCAGCGCTAAAGTACCCCAACACAAATAGAGGAGGAAACAGACTTAGTCGAAGAAGAATGTAAGCAACTCCAAACAGCATGTGGGATGATTACAGAACAGATATGTGGCCAAGCAAGCGATAGAAAAAAGGTACTTAAAGAAAGGTTACTGAGGAAGTCACGGAAGTCATCAAAAGAATGGAGGAGTGCAGGACAAAGTGGGACATGGAAAAGAAAGACTAGGCCAGGATGGCTAAGAAGGAAGCTAAGAATGGAGTTCTACCAGCTTCTAGAAAATGACCTCAGTACTTGGCGAAAAGATACTATCAGGCTGCAAGACAAACACAGAAAGATAAAGTCAGACACCCTTCTGCTCACTAGGCCCACCAGCCTCCAAGCTGCATAGAAAATGAAAAACATGGAAACTGAGCTACTCCATGTCCAGCCTGACCGTTGGCAAAGCCTCCTACCATATCATTGTTAGTTAAAGGATCCCCACTGAGTACGATGAGAAACACTCAGTATACCTGAAGGTACAGGGAGGGCATTCAGCCCAGCACAGGACAGATGGCGGATTTAACAGGATCTCAGTCATAAACACACAATACAACAGAAGACAGACATTTCTGTCTAAAACTAAGCAGGAGAGTGCTCAACGGAAAAAAATCCCACATTAGTATCAACAGACAAATCCAGAAACAAATCAAATCTGCAAAAGCTTAATAGGAGACTAAATGAGCATTCTATGCAAAGGATAACTGTAAAGTATTGTTAGTTAGGTTAGAAATGTTAAGGGAAACACTCAAAAACGTGCTGAGTTGGCTGAAGAAGACAGTGCTTATATTCAAGCAGAAGACATTGTAAACTTGCTGGCCTTTACATTTAATGAAAATTTCACCCGTTTATCACCTCTGGTCACTTCTGATGAAATTCCCCCTATGATTCCATTGCCTGATATCACAAAAGAAGAAGTCGTCACTGCACTCTGTAAAGCTAGAGTCACAGCATGTATGAACCCTTATGGAATCCCAGGGTGCCTAGTAAATAGCTACAGCATGACCTAGCACACCAATTCAGTTTGCTATTTAACAACACTCTCTAGGCAGGCTTTGCTCCAGTAGAGTGGAGGACAGCAACAGTCTCCCCTTTGCACAAAGGAGGGCCATCAATAGACCCAGGAAACTACTGACCATTAAGGCTGACTAGATTGATAAGCAAGGAGAATCATGAGACTGAAAACCCCTTTTTTTAAAAGCATTTTCATATGAAAGGACAAATGGTACAGTGGTTAGTGTGTATGCCTTTCAATCACAAGGTGCAAGGTTTGATTCTCACCACTGGAAAGAGCATTACAGATTGAAGGTATATATATTTTTTGCCCTGAGAGGGAGAGAGACCAGATAGCGAAGCGGTTAAGGTATTCGCCTCCCATGCACAAGGTACAAGGTTCGATCCTGACCTCCGGCCAATGCATTATTTCCGGCCTTTGCATTATCTACTTGTGCTTCTGTGGGGGTCTTTCCCCCAAATCATGCTGAATGTTTCCATCTGAAACACACCCATAAATGAAAGACAATTAAAAGGGGAGAATGAACAAGAAAGTACTCAGCGCTAAAGTACCCCAACACAAATAGAGGAGGAAACAGACTTAGTCGAAGAAGAATGTAAGCAACTCCAAACAGCATGTGGGATGATTACAGAACAGATATGTGGCCAAGCAAGCGATAGAAAAAAGGTACTTAAAGAAAGGTTACTGAGGAAGTCACGGAAGTCATCAAAAGAATGGAGGAGTGCAGGACAAAGTGGGACATGGAAAAGAAAGACTAGGCCAGGATGGCTAAGAAGGAAGCTAAGAATGGAGTTCTACCAGCTTCTAGAAAATGACCTCAGTACTTGGCGAAAAGATACTATCAGGCTGCAAGACAAACACAGAAAGATAAAGTCAGACACCCTTCTGCTCACTAGGCCCACCAGCCTCCAAGCTGCATAGAAAATGAAAAACATGGAAACTGAGCTACTCCATGTCCAGCCTGACCGTTGGCAAAGCCTCCTACCATATCATTGTTAGTTAAAGGATCCCCACTGAGTACGATGAGAAACACTCAGTATACCTGAAGGTACAGGGAGGGCATTCAGCCCAGCACAGGACAGATGGCGGATTTAACAGGATCTCAGTCATAAACACACAATACAACAGAAGACAGACATTTCTGTCTAAAACTAAGCAGGAGAGTGCTCAACGGAAAAAAAATCCCACATTAGTATCAACAGACAAATCCGGAACAAATCAAATCTGCAAAAGCTTAATAGGAGACTAAATGAGCATTCTATGCAAAGGATAACTGTAAAGTATTGTTAGTTAGGTTAGAAATGTTAAGGGAAACACTCAAAAACGTGCTGAGTTGGCTGAAGAAGACAGTGCTTATATTCAAGCAGAAGACATTGTAAACTTGCTGGCCTTTACATTTAATGAAAATTTCACCCGTTTATCACCTCTGGTCACTTCTGATGAAATTCCCCCTATGATTCCATTGCCTGATATCACAAAAGAAGAAGTCGTCACTGCACTCTGTAAAGCTAGAGTCACAGCATGTATGAACCCTTATGGAATCCCAGGGTGCCTAGTAAATAGCTACAGCATGACCTAGCACACCAATTCAGTTTGCTATTTAACAACACTCTCTAGGCAGGCTTTGCTCCAGTAGAGTGGAGGACAGCAACAGTCTCCCCTTTGCACAAAGGAGGGCCATCAATAGACCCAGGAAACTACTGACCATTAAGGCTGACTAGATTGATAAGCAAGGAGAATCATGAGACTGAAAACCCCTTTTTTTAAAAGCATTTTCATATGAAAGGACAAATGGTACAGTGGTTAGTGTGTATGCCTTTCAATCACAAGGTGCAAGGTTTGATTCTCACCACTGGAAAGAGCATTACAGATTGAAGGTATATATATTTTTTGCCCTGAGAGGAGAGAGACCAGATAGCGAAGCGGTTAAGGTATTCGCCTCCCATGCACAAGGTACAAGGTTCGATCCTGACCTCCGGCCAATGCATTATTTCCGGCCTTTGCATTATCTACTTGTGCTTCTGTGGGGGTCTTTCCCCCAAATCATGCTGAATGTTTCCATCTGAAACACACCCATAAATGAAAGACAATTAAAAGGGGAGAATGAACAAGAAAGTACTCAGCGCTAAAGTACCCCAACACAAATAGAGGAGGAAACAGACTTAGTCGAAGAAGAATGTAAGCAACTCCAAACAGCATGTGGGATGATTACAGAACAGATATGTGGCCAAGCAAGCGATAGAAAAAAGGTACTTAAAGAAAGGTTACTGAGGAAGTCACGGAAGTCATCAAAAGAATGGAGGAGTGCAGGACAAAGTGGGACATGGAAAAGAAAGACTAGGCCAGGATGGCTAAGAAGGAAGCTAAGAATGGAGTTCTACCAGCTTCTAGAAAATGACCTCAGCATACCTCTCAACCTGGAAACATCAAAAATCTGGACAAGGCCCATGAAAAATAGGTACAAATCTGTACGCTGATTAACATCTAATTTGCATACATAATTATGTAACCCCACCCACTCCGATGGAATTTTGGGATACCAGCTTTCAAACGCAAACTGAAGAACAATTCAAACAAAATATGGCACCAGATTCCAATGTCCTATTACCTGGCTATTTCGCCCCATTTACCATAAGCACTATTGTGTGCATACTGCTTTACGTCTACAATCAATGATTATTTGGATTTTATATTTACATTTTGCAGCACATCAATGCACAAACACTGACAGACATTTGATAAAAAAAGCACTACTGTCTCACAATGAAAAGAGACTTGACATTAAAACTTCTCTGCCCTTGAAACTCACTTTCAGTGAAACAGCACTGAAACCCACACCACAACATACAAAGAAAATGCATCTGGCCAGTGGTGGATAAAGATTACCTTTGGGCTGTTTTCAAATCATTGGTCCGTTGCACACAAAACAAGAAACATACATGTGTTCTTTTCTTTGATACACCTTCCTGACTAAGTTATATTCCTTGTATAATACAGCACACTTGTTAGTGCATTTTAAATTTCTTGTTTGAATGAATATTTTTCCAGTAGGCTGTACTGTAGGCAATGAAAAAAATGCATGAACCAGTAATTACAAAACTGCCCAATTCAGAACATTTCTATCATAAAAGTCTACTTCCACTCCCAAACTATAAACAGAACAGTAGTGTAAGCCATAGGCATCTTGCACAGCTTCTTGCACTTATTTTCAAATAAAGTTTTTTTGGTGGTGGGGGGCAAAGGGTCAAAAACCAGGGACACATTTTAAACATTGCTTGTATAATTTTGGAAAGTTGATAGAATAAAATTTTGTGCTATCACCATACATGTTACTGACAAGTCTTGAAACCAGAACCCTATATACTACAGTCAGTGCAACATACCAGTGTGTTAAATCAGCAGCTTGAAAAATAGGAAGACTGAAACTTAATGGCTATCATTTAGTGAATTCAGTTCTCACTTCTCACTATAGCTCTCTCAAACTCTTAGCACAAAAAACCTGGATAAACAACAAAGCCACTAATGGGGGAATATAAATTGTGCTCTCACTTCTCACCATAGCTCTCAACTCTTAATACAAAAAAATCTGATATGCAGTCGAAGAGACCACAGAGGATACTATTCTAGCCCCCAAAAGCCCCACAGCATTGTCCAACTAAGCAACCCACTCAGAGCCACACAGTAGAATCAAATTCTTGAGTACAAAAAATAGCCTAATAACACAGCCCAAAGTTTCATTCCACTGCACAAGACTTCAAACACTCCCCAACAACCACATCAGCAACCTTCTCAAGGTTGCTTAGTTTCCACAAGTAAAGCCAATTGCCATTTGCTCTAACATATACTTAGCTGCACTATCAAGGCCATCAAGTGAAAAAGCAAATACATAAATATTTCTGCATTGTACTGATATTCGTTTGAGACTATAGTGTGAACACAAACACATTATATGAACACACTATACTCTCAAATGAATATCAGTAGTCAGTACAATACAGAAATATTTATGTATATTTGTGCATTTGTACACACAGACACACCTTTGTTTCTTACCTAATTAACTGGGTACTTTATCTGTCCCACGTTTACCCGCTCGCGCTTCCTGCTGCTTACCGCTTGGAAATATAAAACCAAACCGAACAGATAGTACTGCTGCGACTCCCTCATAATTCTCGTTGTTGCTGTATTCCTGGTTCCTGCTTGCAGCCAGCTTGTAAAAAAAATAAAACAAACATTACTGCCATAATCCATTAGGGTTGCCCGGTTGCTTGCTGCTGTATTCCCGCTCGCAGACAGTCAGAAATAATGACGTGAGCTCTTGAGCTCAATTCCGACTGGCTGGTAGCCCTGACGGCACTGACGTCATCACGCACGTGATGACATCAGCCCCGACAGCGCGATTTAAAAAAAAAATAAAAAATAAAGCAAAAAAATCGGAAATGAAGGGGTGCCAATCGGGAATCGTGGCACCCCTTAATTTGGACCCCAAAACTCGGTAAATACCGAGTAAGTCGGTATGGTTGGGAGGTCTGGACTTCAGTACTTGGCGAAAAGATACTATCAGGCTGCAAGAAAAACACAGAGAGATAAAGTCACGACACCCTTCTGCTCACTAGGCCCACCAGCCTCCAAGCTACATAGAAAAACATGGAAACTGAGATACTCCATGTCCAGCCTGACCATTGGCAAAGCCTCCTACCATATCATTGTTAGTTAAAGGATCCCCACTGAGTACGATGAGAAACACTCAGTATACCTGGAGGTACAGGGAGGGCATTCAGCCCAGCACAGGACAGATGGCGGATTTAGCAGGATCTCAGTCATAAACACACAATACTACAGAAGGCAGACATTTCTGTCTAAAACTAAGCAGGAGAGTGCTCAACGGAAAAAAAAATCCCAAATTAGTATCAACAGACAAATCCGGAAACAAATCAAATCCGCAAAAGCTTAATAGGAGACTAAAATAGCATTATATGCAAAGGATAATTCTAAAGTATTTTTAGTCAGGTTAAAAATGTTAAGGGAAACACTCAAAGATGTGCAGAGTTGGCTGAAGAAGACAGGGCTTATATTCAAGCAGAAGACATTGTAAACTTGCTGGCCTTTACATTCAATGAAAATTTCACCCGTTTATCACCTCCCGTCACTTCTGATGAAATTCCCCCTATGATTCCATTGCCTGATATCACAAAAGAAGAAGTCGTCACTGCCTCTAAAGCTAGAGTCACAGCATGTATGAACCCTTATGGAAGCCCAGGGTGCCTAGTAAATTGCTGAAGCATGACCTAGCACACCAATTCAGTTTGCTATTTAACAACACTCTCTAGGCAGGCTTTGCTCCAGTAGAGTGGAGGACAGCAATAGTCACCCCTTTGCACAAAGGAGGGCCATCAATAGACCCAGGAAACTACTGACCATTAAGGCTGACTAGATTGATAAGCAAGGAGAATCATGAGACTGAAAACCCCTTTTTTTAAAGCCATATTCATCTGAAAGGACAAATGTTACAGTGGTTAATGTATATGCCTTTCAAATGCAACGTGCAAGGTTTGATTCTCACGACTGGACAGAACTTTGCAGTTTGAAGGTATATATATATTTTTTTTTTTTTTTTTTTTGCCCTGAGAGGGAGAGAGACCAGATAGCGAAGCGGTTAAGGTATTCGCCTCCCATGCACAAGGTACAAGGTTCGATCCTGACCTCCGGCCAATGCATTATTTCCAGCCTTTGCATTATCTACTTGTGCTTTTGTGGGGGTCTTTCCCCCAAATCATGCTGAATGTTTCCATCTGACACACCCATAAATGAAAGACAATTAAAAGGGGAGAATGAACAAGAAAGTACTCAGCGATAAAGTACCCCAACACAAATAGAGTAGGAAACAGACTTAGTCGAAGAAGAATGTAAGCAGCTCCAAACAGCATGTGGGATGATTACAGAACAGATAAGTGGCCAAGCAAGCGATAGAAAAAAGGTACTTAAAGAAAGGTTACTGAGGAAGTCACGGAAGTCATCAAAAGAATGGAGGAGTGCAGGACAAAGTGGGACATGGAAAAGAAAGACTAGGCCAGGATGGCTAAGATGGAAGTTAAGAATGGAGTTCTACCAGCTTCTAGAAAATGACCTCAGTACTTGGCGAAAAGATACTATCAGGCTGCAAGGCAAACACAGAGAGATAAAGTCACGACACCCTTCTGCTCACTAGGCCCAACAGCCGCCAAGCTACATAGAAAAACATGGAAACTGAGATACTCCATGTCCAGCCTGACCATTGGCAAAGCCTCCTACTATATCATTGTTAGTTAAAGCATCCCCACTGAGTACGACACCCTTCTGCTCACTAGGCCCACCAGCCTCCAAGCTACATGGAAACTGAGATATTCCATGTCCAGCCTGACGATTGGCAAAGCCTCCTACTATATCATTGTTAGTTAAAGGATCCCCACTGAGTACGATGAGAAACACTCAGTATACCTGAAGGTACAGGTAGGGCATTCATCCCAGCACAGGACAGAAGGCGGATTTAACAGGATCTCAGTCATAAACACACAGAACTACAGAAGGCAGACATTTCTGTCTAAAACTAAGCAGGAGAGTGCTCAACGGAAAAAAAAATCCCAAATTAGTATCAACAGACAAATCCGGAAACAAATCACATCCGCAAAAGCTTAATAGGAGACTAAAATAGCATTATATGCAAAGGATAACTGTAAAGTATTTTTAGTTAGGTTAAAAATGTTAAGGGAAACACTCAAAAATGTGCAGAGTTGGCTGAAGAAGACAGTGCTTATATTCAAGCAGAAGACATTGTAAACTTGCTGGCCTTTACATTCAATGAAAATTTCACCCGTTTATCACTTCCCATTACTTCTGATAAAATTCCCCCTATGATTTCATTGCCTGATTTCACAAAAGAAGAAGTCGTCACTGCACACTGTAAAGCTAGAGTCACAGCATGTATGAACCCTTATGGAATCCCAGGGTGCCTAGTAAATTTCTGAAGCATGACCTAGCACACCAATTCAGTTTACTATTTAACAACACTCTCTAGGCAGGCTTTAGTCCAGTAGAGTGGAGGACAGCAACAGTCACCCCTTTGCACAAAGGAGGTCCATCAATAGACCCAGGAAACTACTGACCATTAAGGGTGACTAGATTGATAAGCAAGGAGAATTATGAGACTGAAAACCCACTTTTTTAAAAAAATTTTCACCTGAAAGGACAAATGGTACAGTGGTTAGTGTGTATGCCTTTCAAACACAAGGTGCAAGGTTTGATTCTCACCACTGGACAGAACTTTGCAGTTTGAAGGTATTAATTTTTTTTGCCCTGAGAGGGAGAGAGACCAGATAGTGAAGCGGTTAAGGTATTCGCCTCCCATGCACAAGGTACAAGGTTCGATCCTGACCTCTGGCCAATGCATTATTTCCGGCCTTTGCATTATCTACTTGTGCTTCTGTGGGGGTCTTTCCCCCAAATCATGCTGAATGTTTCCATCTGAAACACACCCATAAATGAAAGACAATTAAAAGGGGAGAATGAACAAGAAAGTACTCAGCGTTAAAGTACCCCAACACAAATAGAGTAGGAAACAGACTTAGTCGAAGAAGAATGTAAGCAGCTCCAAACAGCATGTGGGATGATTACAGAACAGATATGTGGCCAAGCAAGCGATAGAAAAAAGGTACTTAAAGAAAGGTTACTGAGGAAGTCACGGAAGTCATCAAAAGAATGGAGGAGTGCAGGACAAAGTGGGACATGGAAAAGAAAGACTAGGCCAGGATGGCTAAGAAGGAAGCTAAGAATGGAGTTCTACCAGCTTCTAGAAAATGACCTCAGTACTTGGCGAAAAGATACTATCAGGCTGCAAGAAAAACACAGAGAGATAAAGTCACGACACCCTTCTGCTCACTAGGCCCACCAGCCTCCAAGCTACATAGAAAAACATGGAAACTGAGATACTCCATGTCCATCCTGTCCATTGGCAAAGCCTCCTACTATATCATTGTTAGTTAAAGGATCCCCACTGAGTACGATGAGAAACACTCAGTATACCTGAAGGTACAGGGAGGGCATTCAGCCCAGCACAGGACAGATGGCGGATTTAACAGGATCTCAGTCATAAACACACAATACTACAGAAGGCAGACATTTCTGTCTAAAACTAAGCAGGAGTGTGCTCAACGGAAAAAAAAATCCCAAATTAGTATCAACAGACAAATCCGGAAACAAATCAAATCCGCAAAAGCTTAATAGGAGACTAAAATAGCATTATATGCAAAGGATAACTCTAAAGTATTTTAGTTAGGTTAAAAATGTTAAGGGAAACACTCAAAAATGTGCAGAGTTGGCTGAAGAAGACAGGGCTTATATTCAAGCAGAAGACATTGTAAACTTGCTGGCCTTTACATTCAATGAAAATTTCACCCGTTTATCACCTCCCGTTACTTCTGATGAAATTCCCCCTATGATTCCATTGCCTGATATCACAAAAGAAGAAGTCGTCACTGCACTCTGTAAAGCTAGAGTCACAGCATGTATGAACCCTTATGGAATCCCAGGGTGCCTAGTAAATTGCTGAAGCATGACCTAGCACACCAATTCAGTTTGCTATTTAACAACACTCTCTAGGCAGGCTTTGCTCCAGTAGAGTGGAGGACAGCAACAGTCACCCCTTTGCACAAAGGAGGGCCATCAATAGACCCAGGAAACTACTGACCATTAAGGCTGACTAGATTGATAAGCAAGGAGAATCATGAGACTGAAAACCCCTTTTTTTAAAGACAATTTCATCTGAAAGTACAAATGGTACAGTGGTTAGTGTGTATGCCTTTCAAACACAAAGTGCAAGATTTGATTCTGACCACTGGACACAACTTTGCAGTTTGAAGGTATATATATATATATATTTTTTTGCGCTGACCAGGAGAGAGACGAGATAGCGAAGCGTTTAAGGTATTTGCCTCCCATGCACAAGGTACAAGGTTCGATCCTGATCTCTGGCCAATGCATTATTTCCGGCCTTTGCATTATCTACTTGTGCTTTTGTGGAGGTCTTTCCCCCAAATCATGCTGAATGTTTCCATCTGACACACCCATAAATGAAAGACAATTAAAAGTGGAGAATGAACAAGAAAGTACTCAGCGTTAAAGTACCCCAACACAAATAGAGTAGGAAACAGACTTAGTCGAAGAAGAATGTAAGCAGCTCCAAACAGCATGTGGGATGATTACAGAACAGATATGTGGCCAAGCAAGCGATAGAAAAAAGGTACTTAAAGAAAGGTTACTGAGGAAGTCACGGAAGTCATCAAAAGAATGGAGGAGTGCAGGACAAAGTGGGACATGGAAAAGAAAGACTAGGCCAGGATGGCTAAGAAGGAAGCTAAGAATGGAGTTCTACCAGCTTCTAGAAAATGACCTCAGTACTTGGCGAAAAGATACTATCAGGCTGCAAGAAAAACACAGAAAGATAAAGTCACGACACCCTTCTGCTCACTAGGCCCACCAGCCTCCAAGCTACATAGAAAAACATGGAAACTGAGATACTCCATGTCCAGCCTGACCATTGGCAAAGCCTCCTACTATATCATTGTTAGTTAAAGGATCCCCACTGAGTACGATGAGAAACACTCAGTATACCTGAAGGTACAGGGAGGGCATTCATCCCAGCACAGGACAGATGGCGGATTTAACAGGATCTCAGTCATAAACACACAATACTACAGAAGGCAGACATTTCTGTCTAAAACTAAGCAGGAGAGTGCTCAACGGAAAAAAAAAATCCCAAATTAGTATCAACAGACAAATCTGGAAACAAATCAAATCCGCAAAAGCTTAATAGGAGACTAAAATAGCATTATATGCAAAGGATAACTGTAAAGTATTTTTAGTTAGGTTAAAAATGTTAAGGGAAACACTCAAAAATGTGCAGAGTTGGCTGAAGAAGACAGTGCTTATATTCAAGCAGAAGACATTGTAAACTTGCTGGCCTTTACATTCAATGAAAATTTCACCCGTTTATCACCTCCTTTCACTTCTGATGAAATTCCCACTATGATTCCATTGCCTGATATCATAAATGAAGAAGTCGTCACTGCACTCTGTAAAGCTAGAGTCACAGCATGTATGAACCCTTATGGAATCCCAGGGTGCCTAGTAAATTGCTGAAGCATGACCTAGCACACCAATTCAGTTTGCTATTTAACAACACATCTCTAGGCAGGCTTTGCTCCAGTAGAGTGGAGGACAGCAACAGTCACCCCTTTGCACAAAGGAGGGCCATCAATAGACCCAGGAAACTACTGACCATTAAGGCTGACTATATGTATAAGCAAGGAGAATTATGAGACTGAAAACCCCTTTTTTTAAAGGAATTTTCACCTGAAAGGACAAATGGTGCAGTGGTTAGTGTGTATGCCTTGCAAACACAATGTGCAAGGTTTGATTCTCACCACTGGACAGAGCTTTGCAGTTTGAAGATTTTAATTTTTTTTTTTTTTTTTTTTTTTTTTTGCCCTGAGAGGGAGAGAGACCAGATAGCGAAGCGGTTAAGGTATTCGCCTCCCATGCACAAGGTACAAGGTTTGATCCTGACCTCTGGCCAATGCATTATTTCCGGCCTTTGCATTATCTACTTGTGCTTCTGTGGGGGTCTTTCCCCCAAATCATGCTGAATGTTTCCATCTGAAACACACCCATAAATGAAAGACAATTAAAAGGGGAGAATGAACAAGAATGTACTCAGCGTTAAAGTACCCCAACACAAATAGAGTAGGAAACAGACTTAGTTGAAGAAGAATGTAAGCAGCTCCAAACAGCATGTGGGATGATTACAGAACAGATATGTGGCTAAGCAAGCGATAGAAAAAAGGTACTTAAAGAAAGGTTACTGAGGAAGTCACGGAAGTCATCAAAAGAATGGAGGAGTGCAGGACAAAGTGGGACATGGAAAAGAAAGACTAGGCCAGGATGGCTAAGAAGGAAGCTAAGAATGGAGTTCTACCAGCTTCTAGAAAATGACCTCAGTACTTGGCAAAAACATACTACTAGGCTGCAAGACCAACACAGAAAGATAAAGTCAGACACCCTTCTGCTCACTAGGCCTTCTGCTCACTAGGCCCACCAGCCTCCAAGCTACATAGAAAAACATGGAAACTGAGATACTCCATGTCCATGTCCTGCCTGACTGTTGGCAAAGCCTCCTACCATATCATTGTTAGTTAAAGGATCCCCACTGAGTACGATGAGAAACACTCAGTATACCTGAAGGTACAGGGAGGGCATTCAGCCCAGCACAGGACAGATGGTGGATTTAACAGGATCTCAGTCATAAACACACAATACTACAGAAGGCAGACATTTCTGTGTAAAACTAAGCAGGAGAGTGCTCAATGGAAAAAAAATCCCACATTAGTATCAACAGACAAATCCGGAAACAAATCAAATCTGCAAAAGCTTAATAGGAGACTAAAATAGCATTATATGCAAAGGATAACTGTAAAGTATTTTTAGTTAGTTTAGAAATGTTAAGGGAAACACTCAAAAGCGTGCTGAGTTGGCTGAAGAAGACAGTGCTTATATTCAAGCAGAAGACATTGTAAACTTGATGGCCTTTACATTCAATGAAAATTTCATCCGTTTATCACCTCCGGTCACTTCTAATGAAATTCCCCCTATGATTCCATTGCCTGATATCACAAAAGAAGAAGTTGTCACCGCACTCTGTAAAGCTAGATTCACGGCATGTATGAACCCTTATGGAATCCCAGGGTGCCTAGTAAATTGCTGAAGCATGACCTAGCACACCAATTCAGTTTGCTATTTAACAACACTCTCTAGGCAGGCTTTGCTCTAGTAGAGTAGAGGACAGCAACAGTCACCCCTTTGCACAAAGGAGGGCCATCAATAGACCCAGGAAACTACTGACTATTAAGGATGACTAGATTGATAAGCAAGGAGAATCATGAGACTTAAAACCCCTTTTTTTAAAAGCATTTTTACCTGAAAGGGCAAATGGTGCAGTAGTTAGTGTGTATGCTTTTCAATCATGAAGTGTAAGGTTTCATTCTCACCACAGGAAAGTGCTTTGCAGATTGAAGGTATATATATTTTTTTTTTTTTTTTTTTTTTGTTGCCCAAAGAAGGAGAGAGACCAGATAGTGAAGCTGTTAAGGTATTTGCCTCCCATGCACAAGCTCCAAGGTTTGATCCTGACTTACAGCCAAAGCATTATTTCTGGCCTTTGTATTTTCTACTTGTGCTTCTGTGGGGGACTTTCCCCCAAATCATGCTGAATGTTTCCGTCTGAAACACACCAATAAATGAAAGACAATTAAAAGGGGAGAATGAACAAGAAAGTACTCAGCGCTCAAGTACCCCAAGACAAATAGAGGAGGAAACAGACTTAGTCGAAGAAGAATGGAAGCAGCTCCAAACAACATGTGGGATGATTACAGAACAGGTATGTGGTCAAGAAAGCGATAGAAATAAGGTACTTAAAGAAAGGTTACTGAGGAAGTCACGGAAGTCATCAAAAGAATGGAGGAGTGCAGGACAAAGTGGGATATGGAAAAGAAAGACTAGGCCAGGATGGCTAAGAAGGAAGATAAGGATGGAGTTCTAACAGCTTCTAGAAAATGACCTCAGTACTTGGCGAAAAGATACTATCAGGCTGCAAGACAAACACAGGAAGATAAAGTCAGTCACCCTTTTGCTCATCAGGGTCCAAGGTACATAGAATAAAAAAAACATGGAAAATAAGCAACTCCATATCTAGCCTGACCGGTGGCATAGTCTCCCACCATATCATTACTAGTTACAAGATCCCCACTGAGTACGCTGAGAAACAACAGTCAGCATACCTGAATGGACGGGGAGGGCTTTCAGCCCAACACAGGACTGATGGCCGATTTAACAGGATCTCAGTCATAAACAGGCTGTATTACAAAAGGCTGACATTTCTGTATAAAACTAAACAGGAGAGTGCTCAACGGAAAAAAAAAATTCCACATTAATATCAACAGACAAATCAGAAAACTAATCAAGTCTGCAAAAGCTAAATAGAAGAATAAAATAACCTTCTATGCAAAGTATAAGTGTAATTTTTTTTTTTTAGTTAGGTCAGAAATCTAATAGGGAAACACTTAAAAACGTGCTCAGTTGACTGAAGAAGACAGTGCTTATATTCAACCAGAAGACATAATAAACTATCTGGCCTTTACATTCAATGAAAATTTCACCCCATTATCATCTCCAGTCACTTCTGATGAAATTCCCCCTATGATTCCATTGCCTGATATCACTAAACAAGAAGTTTTCACTGCACTCTCTAAAGCTAGAGACACAGCATCTATGAACCCTGATGGAATCCCAGGGTGCCTAGTAAATAGCTCAACCATGATCTAGCACACCAATTCAGTTCTCTTTTTAACCACAATCTCAAAGCAGGCTTTGTTCCAATAGAGTGGTGGACAGCAACAGTCATCCCTTTGCACAGGGGTGGGTCATCAATATACTCAGGAAACTACTGACCCATAAGTCTGACCAGACTGATATGCAAGGAGAATCATGAAGCTGAAAACCCCTTTTTTTAAATAATTTTCATCTGGAAGGCCAAGTGGTACAGTGGTTAAGGTAAATGCCTTTCACCGACAAGGTGCAAGGTTTATTCTCACCACTGGGAAGAGCTTTACAGATTGAAGATGTATATTTTTATTTCCCTAAGAGGGAGGGAGATCAGATAGGGAAGCCGTTAAGGTATTCGACTCCCATCCACAAGGTACAATGCATTATCTCCGGCCTTTGCATTATCTACTTGTGCTTCTGTGGGGGGTTTTCCCCCAAATCATGCTGAATATTTCCATCTGAAACTCACCCATGAATGGAAGACAATTAAAAAGGGAGAATGAACAAGAAAGTACTCAGCGCTTGACCTCAAGACAAGTAGAGGAGAAAACAGATTTAGTCGAAGAAGAATGGTAGCACCTCCAAACAGCATGTGTGATGGCTACAGAATAGATATGTGGCCAAGCAAGCAATCAAAATAAGGTACTTAAAGAAAGGTGACTGAGGAAGTAATGGAAGTCCTCAAAAGAAAGGAGGAGTGCAGGACAAAGTGGGGCATGGAAAAGACAAACTAGGCCAGGAAGGAATACTGGATGGCTAAGAAGGAAGCTATGACTTCAGAGTTGTGCACTGTTATTTTTGCTTCACTGTATAGTTTTTCAGATCTCTGCTGAAGGTGTTGTTTTTCCCCTAACCACTTTCCCTATTCCTGTCTTGTTGTTTAAATTTGGAGGCTTTTGCAGTTGCCCGACCCCAGTGTAGATTTGATCTGGGACACTCCCCCCAGTCCCATCTCTTTACCTCATTCTACCTAATAGACTCCTTCTGCACTTGTTTTTAGTCATTTTTAATTTAATTGCATTTTGTTAAACTGTTTGGTCTAACATTGCTACATACTCAAGTGTGTGAGCTTGCTCTGCATTTGAATTGTTTTTACTGTTGTTTTAGCTACTTTTCTGTATTAAAAAAAACAAAAATCTAAGGCTGTTTCCTACCTTTCCTATAACTAGTGTAGTCCAGATTCAGATTTGCTGTATTCAGGACTGTATGTAAGCTTCTGAGCCCCCAAGCTTTCTGTGTTGGAGGGAAGCCTTCTAGCTTATCAGTGGGAGTGGTAAGCACTCGGAAACCTATCTACCACATAAGGAGTGGTTCTGGCCCAGAAATTGTCGTTATTGGCCATTTGGACAGTTTCTCCATCTCTCTCAACTTTCTGATTTAAAAGCCCGCATTTGCACTTGTTTCCCCCCTTTCCTGTAACTAGTTTTGTCCAGATACAGATTCTTAGTTTTAGCACTTGAATTTGCTTATTCGTGATCAGCACTTGTTCAGAACTTGTTGTAAGCACTAAATAAGCTACTTATTACTACAGCACTCAGCCTTCCTCATTACCTAGAGGAAACAGTTTTGGCACTTACTTTCCTCATTTGCTTAGAGAAAAACAGCTCTTGTACTCACTTTCCTCACTTATCTAGAGGAAAATATTTTTTTATTCAGGCATCTTCAAGGGTCAGCACCCAGTGTTCTCTCCTGTCTATCTGATGAATCTGGGCATCTTGGGGCAAGGTAGAAATTGCCTCATGTACACAGACAACCCTCTCGTCCTACCACCCAACACTACAACCTGTAAGAGATGCATTTATCTAGCCAAACTGGAGTTAAAGCTCTCTCTAACCAAGACTGAACTTGACAGTCAAGAGGAAAAGATAAAGGGCCGGATTTATGAAGGCTTGCATGGAGTGTAAGAACAGTGTAAGACTGCAGACAGGCAATATGTCTGCCGAGCGATTCAGAAATAGCCAGTAGGGGTGTGCATGAGAGCTTCTAAAGCTACTCTTGCATGGACAGTGTTAGGTTATGCAAATGACCTCATTTGCTGCTGAAAGCTATGCAAATGAGGTAAATTTGTGATCCAGAAACCACTAACCTGTCCATGTAAGAGTAGTGTTATCTGCAGAAATGTACTCCGTTGGTAACGGAGTATCGTTCTGCAAATAGCTAAACGGAGCAATGACAGCTCCAAATAAAGGATGCATCCAGTTGAGGAAGCATGCTAATGGCCAAATATAAGGCCATTGGCATTTATATGTGTTGCAAAATAATGAAAAATAATATTTATTTTTTCACCCCGATCTCCGATGTTTAAGCGTAGCACAGCGGCAATCAAATGTGCAGCGCTCTAAAAACCAGAAAAAAAATAATTAAAAGTGAAAAATAGGCATTTAATACAAATATTCATCTGCCGTGCAAGTGAATGGCAGGCTGAAGACAACATGGCTATTGAGTAGTGGTTGCTAGGGGGGGAAGCACAGTGTGAGAGATGTGACCAAGCATTAGTAGGCAATCCTATGCAAATGAGTATAAGAATAGTGAATCCCAATTTTCCCTGCCATGTGAACCATGTCCCTATAGTGTAAGAGTAGGGTTAGGGGAGTAACAGAGTAGAAGATAGGTGACATCATGAGGGGGGTATGTATCAAAGACTGTAAGCCCATTGGAGCAGAGTGGCATGTGTTTGCTGTGAGTCACTGAAGACTGGAAGAGGCTTGTCTCTAGTTGTCTGAACTGAAATCCAGAAACCGAAGGCGTACACTGTGACTACCACCAAAGTTTCTTGCAAAGATGCTTACACCGAGTGCACACATGTGCACACCTGTGAACCCGTGTAAGCCTGTGTGCACCCGTGTAAGCCTGTGTAAGACCGTCTAAGCCTGTGTGCACGTGTGTGTACCTGTGTGCACCTGTGTAAGACTGTCTAAGTCTGTGTGCGCAGATGTGCACCCGCCTAAGCCTGTGTAAGCCCGTGTAAGGCTGTGTGCGTGTGCGCTTGTGTGCACGTGATTGCGCTTGTTTGCATGGCGCTGCCCCCTGTGGAAACAGAAAGGGAAAAGGAAGGAAAAGTAGTAGTAGAAAGTTAACCAAGGAGAACTAGCAGAGCTGCCAGGTGAAATCAATCAGAAATCAGCCAATTACATAGGCAGTACACTAGCCCAGCCCAACCCAGCACTTAAAACTCTGCAAACAACATTCCCCCATGTTTTACTCAGAAACACTGCAACACTGCAGTATACAAAGAGAAGTGAAAACTTAAAAAGCTTAACTGAGACAAAAAAATGTTAGGGGCTGCCATTGCTATTATAAGGCAACATGTGCAAGATGCTGAGGGTGGTGCCATTGTGAATGTTCCTGAGCAACCCACAGTGAGGAGATGGAGAAAAGTGTACAGACCCAGGGTAACCTACCAGGGGCTACATGAGCTGGAAATAGTGGAGCGCTATAGAGTGGACAGAGACCTCCTGCAGCAAATTGTTGAGCTGTGCAGGCCACGCCTCACACACAGAACAAACAGAAGGGAACCCATCCCAGTGGAAACCAAGGTATGTGTTGGCCTAAGAATACTAGCAACAGGTACCTTACAGAGACCAACTCGTGATATGATGGGGATTTCACAGGCATCAGCATCCAGGGTACTTCACCAGTTCCTGAATGCCATGTCAGCACATGTCGGTGATCATGTACATTTCCCCAAATTCCGTGAGGTATTGGCCAGCAATATGTGTCTCTTCCAGCAAATAGCGGAATACCCTGAGGTAGTGGGTGCAATTGACTGCATGCACATACACATCCAAGCACCAGCTTGTGAGCTGGTTAGGGCCTACATCAACCGCAAGGGCTTCCACTCCATCAACTGCCAGGTTGTGTGCGATGCCCAGGGCATAATACTGAATGTGTGTGCTGGCTGCCCTGGAAGCTACCACGACTCCCATATCTGGCATCTGATGCAGCTGTACCAGATATTTGCCAATGGGGACATCCCTGACGGTCACCTAGTGGGGGATGCTGGATACGCACTGGAGCCATGGCTGATGACACCCATCAGAAATGCACACATACCTGAACAAGAACTCCATAATGAGGCACATGCACAAACATGAAATGTAATCGAGCGTGTGTTTGGGATGCTCAAGTCATGGTTCCAGTGCCTGGACACATCTGGTGGAGCCTTGCAGTACTCACCAACTACATGTTCCCAAATTGTCATGGTATGTGCCATGCTACACAATATGATTCTGCGAAAACAGCTGCAGCAAGAACAGCATGGGGCAGGGCCAAACAGCCCCCCACCATTGCCAAGGCCTGCACAGGCACAGCATGACTCAGAGGAGGAACTACCTGAGCCTGCCCCAGTAGGCAGAAGGAGGTGTGCCCAGTATGCCTTGGCCTTGGCAAAGAGGCAATGCATAGCACATACAGTGGCTCAGTAGGAACCCTGGAAATGATACCTCTCTCTGACTCACACATAAAATAAAAGGGATGCCTAAGTCAACACTACCTGTTTTCAAACATGTATAGGGAGTGTAGTATGTGCATCCGACATAGGCAGCCCTGCAGCACCACCAGAGGCATGATTGCCATGTTTTAAGCAATATAAAGCAGTACTAAGCAGCATTTACCAATATTTAAAATATGTAAACGAAATTGCTCCTGCCAACTAGCGCAATGTTGGGCAACGTTGAGCAATGTTGGGCAAGGTCGGGCAAAGTCGTGCAAAGTTGAGCAAAGACAGGTAAGCATGCTCATATTAGCTTTACTGTCCCTTAAGCAGTCTGGTCTGCCTAGCATGAAAATAAAAAGCAGTGACAGGGCTCGAACCCAACACACAGTACACTATAGTCGCAGTACTGAACCACTAAGCCATGATAACATTCCAGTAGCACACACACAGCAGAACAATTGTACAGTAATGCAAACACAAAGAAATGCTGTAACATGCCCCTAAAGATGCATATGGGTAACCTCCCCCACAGGCCTATGGAGACAGAGAACATCAGGCCAGGCGGTGTGATGTGGGCTGTGTAGGCTATGAAGTTGCAATCTAATATATGTGTCATTGGATGCTAAGAAGTGTAGTACAGTAGTATGCCTCAAGCAAGTATGATAGGCAACAGTACAGACTGAAATGGTGTACCGTACATAGCAGTGCAGGCATAGCAAATGTGTATAAGTGTCAGCTGAACCCCTCATCGTATGTACACCCACAGTAACAATCAAGTGTGCCACTGGGTAGAAATATACAAAGAATAGCTTCCCCCCCTGTATGTACAAATGTTGATAAGTCTATGCAAAGTGTCTCATGGAAGCCCTTCAGGCACAGCATGATCCCTGTTGATCTATGACACAAAGGTGAGTCCTGCTGTAAAAATACAACTTGATTTTCCATACACATATAGTATAAATGTCTATACTGGGCGTGCTCACACACTCCAACAAATGTAGTGGATTTCATTCAGCATCACACAAAAAGGTCATACATGGGCATGCTCACACACATGCCAAATATGGAGTTGATAATAAAGGATCTATAGACAAATGTGGATAGACATCTCTACTACCAAAAACACATTCACAAAGTTGTCAGAAAATCATGCTATGTGTTCACACAAACCGCCAAGGTCTGTGCATGTAGGCCAAAGGAGGTTCCCAGTACTCATCAGTCATCACACCCATTAGAGAGTACCACAACACACTTGCAATGAATCTGAATAGGCATGTTCAGCAGCCAGAAAGACCACTGAAGTACCCTAACAAGAGGATTACTGGCCTCAAACAGTAACCCCATGCAACAAGACTGAATGTAACCCAATCTGCACTTTGTTGCATACTGTCTACTCAGGAGATCTCTGCCCAACAGACAGGTCCATGTCATGGCTACACTCAGATCTGTTCTGAGTTACAGCTCAATGGCACTAAATATACAGACCCAACTGATATTGCCAACATCCTTGCACATAGGATCAGTGTTAACTGTACCCCCTCTCACCCTTGAAAGAGCACATCTCTATAATGGAAGACTGCAAAGTTGTTGTCATCACAGCTGCATAGGTAAAAAACACTCTCCAAAGCCAGTATCACAGCAGCCATGGGACCAGATAACTTCACAGGCTCTGTTCCACACAAAGCACAGAAAAAACACGCACCGCACTGACGTACCATGTGCAGTCATAGCCTCACCTCATGCTTTGTGCCAGTTGAATGGTGCACAGCGATGGTCATCCCACTACACAAGGGTGGAGACAACACAGACCCCAGAAACAATCGCCCCATTAGCCTGACGAGCACGCTCTTCAAGGCCATGGAATTTATCATCATACAACATATAAAAATTACATTTGTAATCCCAAAACCCTGGACCACAACCATGTAGGGATTGTAAAATGCAGATCATGTCACCTAAACCTGATAGATGACATTGAAGCAGTCAACAGAACCGTCGGCAAGGGTAAGGTGATTCACACAGCCTATGTTGATCCTGCCATGGCTTACAACACCACCGCACACTCTGGAAATATAGATAAACCCACTAAACTAGGTATAAATTGCTATGTCACAAGATGTGCTGCCAACAGGCTTACTGACAGAACACACACTGTGAAAGTAGCAGACTCCAAGTATGACTTTGGACCAGTGATGAGTGCAGTACCACAAGGCCCAGTTATGTATCTTGTCCGGTTTAGTATCTACTGCCCTGAAGTAAACTTCAACATGGAAGGTCTGTGGTTACTGAAGTTTCTGGAGGACTGCAAACTAGGAGGCATAATTGTAAACACTAAAGATGTGGACATCCTACAAAAGAGCCTCACTGAGACAGATGGCTGTTGTCAAAGTCATGGGCTCTAGCTCAATGCCAAAAGGTGCATTGTCATCCCCTTTGTTAAAGGCTCTGTAGCCAAGAACGATAACATAGGCGGTAGTATACTTAACACTGAAAGTGTGACAAGAGACCTTGGGTCACAGGTGGACACTGGACACAACGGTGATAATCACATCCCCACAGTAGTCAGGAAACCCTGCTATGTGGCACACCCCATCACAAAATGTGTCTCATGCAGAATAGAGGAGGACATTGTTCCCCACTACTCATCACTCACTAAAACTATAAAAGAGTACAACGCCACTTTTGCTATGTACCTCACAAGCCAACTACAACAACTGGAAAGCCTGCAGAAATACCTCACAAAGAGCATTAGCAGCCTGAAATACATGCCATACACAGACTATCACAAAATGCTCCATCAGTACTCCCTTGCATATCGCCTACTCAGATGTGTTCACTGCCTAACATACAAAGCTATGTCAAATGCAGAGCTGTTGGACATGCTCCACGTAAAACATTCACAATCCCCCTGACCTTTGGACCCAAAACCATGAGTGAAATACAAAAGGAAGAGGTGTACACATTTACCTTATGGATACCCCCCACCTCCAGGTTAGTGGCACAGCATGAGGCCTTGGAGACCATGCAAGTGCAACTAAGATTGGGCAAAGCTGCTCATCAGATTGTCACCTTCTACATATCACCTACCTTGTCACAGGAACCTCACACAGTATTCCTGAGAACAGTGGAAAATATCAAGGTCCTATCAAACAACATTATATGAGGTGATTACAACTACCCAAACATTGAGTGGGAGAATCACTTGTGTACAACATCCATTGCCCAATGTTTCCTAGAGTTTAAAAGCTCTAACACCCTGGAACAGCTGGTCACCATGGCCACTAGAGGTGACACCATACTGGACATGATCATCACCAACATGGGGTACCAGTGTTCCACAACAGAGATAAAACCCTCACTGGTAATATCAGATCATAAAGTAATCACACTGGAGATCCACATCACGCACCCCCACCCAGCCAATGAAACCATCGTGAAGACATTTTCAAAAGCAAACTGCACACGTCCCAAGACAAAAGTGGAAGGTTCCAAAGACCTCTTGCCATAGGAGAATGGTATACAATCTGCCAAATCAGTTACAAGTGCATCCTATGAACATCTACAGGGATGCATGGATTGAGACATCACAAATAAAACCAAGATGCACTCCTCCAAAAATAAGAAAACAATCTGGTGGTCGTTGGCCATAAATAAGCTAGACAACAGAAGGAGGAAACTAACACCCGATAGAGCCGACTTCACTAAAGGAAAGGCATCACTGATCATTATTAGGAAGAAGCAATGATCGCTCATGGAATCATTCAAGGACACTGTCAAAAGACAAATTGCCAAGGACTGTAAGAATAACAACCACAAAGTCTGTTGTAGCTTTACCATACATGTAGGTGTCAACTTCCAAATATGCTGTCAGCTACTGATAAATGGTAAGGAATACACTGAACCAACTTTCATTGGCCACATCCTGGGGGACAAGTTCAGTGTAAACCTCCCCCCATCACCCCCAAAAGGGCCTGTGTCCATCACAGAAGGATGCAGAGCCCCAGACATCATGGACATGCAGGTAAGGACAGCCCTCTCCAAAGCCAAGAACACAGCATCAGTGGGAATGGATGGTGTCCCAGGCTGCGTCTTACACTAGGCCCAAAAGGAACTACAGCCTCACCTACATTCACTGCCCAGACTCAATCATACCACAGGGTATGTACACAAAGAATGGCATACACTAACAGTCATCCAGCTCCACAAAGGGGGTGCCACAACAGAACCTGGAAACCATTGCCCTATATGCCTACTCAGCCTGGTCTACAAAGCTATTGATCAAATTGTCATGGAACCCATAAACAGAGACAATGGGGACCTCCAGACACTGGACTCTACACAAGCTCACCTTGTTAAAGGCAGATCCTGCCTCCTAAACATAGTTGACTTACTTCAAACAGTCACCAAGGACATAGATGGAGGTGAAAGTAGTCCACACAGCCCACCTGGACCTCACTATGGACTTTACCCACCATTCCCCACTCTGTCATCATGGACACACTTACCAGTCTGAGCATCAACAGCTATGTCACTGGATGTGTGGCCTAGTGTCTCTCAGATCAACACACATGTTCAGAGTTGCGGGTCACAAATGGCATCCCAAAGGTCTTGCTCCTGGGACCCCACCTGTTCAGTGGACACTGCTCAGAGGTACAGGCAAGCAAGGGAGGAGTATGGCTGAACAGGTTTGAAGATGACTGCTAACTGTGGTCCATAATCGACTCTATGGCTGACACACACATCCTTAAGAAGGGGCTTACAGACACAGATACCTGGTGTCAAAACAATGCCCCAACAAGAATGACAAAGAATGTATAGTCTTCCCGTTTTGCTAAAACAAAGTGCAAACAAATTACCACATAGGTGGTACACCAGTATGTATGGAGAAAGTCATGAAGGCCCTGGGGACACAGTTAGATAGTGAACTCTCTGATGATCACATGGCTAAAGTGTTCAGACATTCCTTCCATGTAGCACACCTATTGTCACCTAATGTAACCCACTTTGTCTAGTCTGATGATGTCACCATCCTACAAATATACCTGTGGAAATACAAACTTACAATAATGTGTATAGTGTGTCATATAAATACGTACTTCTGTAGTAACATAAAGCAGTTAGGTAGGGGTTTGAATCCTGCACTTGACATGTGTGTGTGTTCGTTTGTGTGCGAACTCCTTGCAGAGGAGCTACCTTTTTGGAGAGTAGTCAAACACCTTAAAAGTGGTATACTAATCTTTGTCAGGTCTGATGATGTCACCACCCTACAAATATACCTGTGGAAAATAACCTGCAGTAATGTGTATAACATGTCGTGTTAATGCATACTCCTGTAATGACATAAAGCAGTTCGCTAGGGGTTTGAATCCTGCACTTGACAAGTATCTGTGTGTGATTTCCTTGAAGAGAAGCAATCTTTTTGGAGAGTAGTCAAACACCTGGTATACTTATCTTTGTCAGAACTGATTATGTCACCACCCTACAAATATACCCGTGGAAAAAGAAACCACAGTAATGTGTATAGTGCGTCATGTTAATGTGTACGCCTGTAGTGACTTAGCAATTAGGTAGGGGTTTGAATCTTGCACTTGACAAATGTGTGTGCTTGTGTGTGAACTCCTTGGAGAGGAGCAACCTTTTTGGAAAGTAGTCAAGCACCTTAAAAGTGGTATACTAATCTTTGTCAGGTCTGATGATGTCACCACCCTACAAATATACCTGTGGAAAAAGAACCCACTGTAATGGGTATAGCGCATCGTGTAAAGGCGTACTCCTGTAATGACATAAGGCAGTTAGGTAGGGGTTTGAATCCTGCACTTGACAAGTGTGTGTGCGCTCTATGTGTGTGAGACTGTTGGTCAATGGGTTGTGTGTTTTGCTTTTACTACTGTATGACATATCAGTATGACACCAGTATGTGCATTGCACATGTGAGGTAGCTGTGTGGTAAATGCATATACATTCATGTGACCTCAATTATTGCATGTGTGGGAACCCTGCTTTCTCCAAGAACACATCTGTAATCTATTCAATAGTGTGCTGCTGCTTTCCAGACCTTAGGTCACATCTGTATGCCTGTGACAAGGCCAGCCACTGCAGTGATCCCAGGCCTAGGTCAACTGTGTCACACACACTCATTATGGTTTCTATAGAATTGTGTGAGTGAGTGTTTATGGCCGAGGTAAATGTCAGACCTGTTCAAACGCAGCAGGGTCTATCACTGATGGCTATTCATTATAGCTGTACAACAACCTTTGTGGATATGCATGCAGACCCCTTATTGCTTATCTGATCCACCGAGCAATTTAAACATACCTTTGGAAATGTAATTATCAAAGGAGAGATGACGTACCACTTAGTTGCATGTACACATCGGTACCTGTTCTTCATGTTGGTAGCTACTACCTATGTGGTACTGTGGGGATACTATGTTCCGTAAAAGTGGATGATTATGCTTTGGTTGGCTTATAGATTTACAGCATGGGTTTGACAACAGGGAACTGTCTGTGTGATACCCTTGTGGAGGATGTGTGTGTCATCTGGAGAATGCATTATAGGCCACAGTATGCATCACCACACGTGGATGGAATATTCCTACTGTGATTGCTTGTACCTAAGAGAGCTATATGCCAAACAGGAGTGGTCTCAGTAATGTGTGCAGGTGAATACCACTGGTTACTGGCATAGTATAGTACCTGAAGTGTCCAAATGTTACTGTGTGTCCTACATCTGTGTGTCATTTGTCAAGACATCATCTAATGATTGGTTATGGTCAGGCTGTTGAAGTTGTGTATACTACGAGAATGCAAATCAATGACAGATATTAACAGTATCACCCACAGCACAGTGTCTAACCATGTCATACACACATGTGTAGTCAAGTTCCGAAATGTGTGTTGTACAATGTATACTGGCCACCAATCGAGACTATGGAGTGTTACTGTGTAATACAGGGCATGTCACCCTGCCCATGTGTCCACTATGCACGTACATGCAGACAGTGCACCTCCACCATTTTCACAAATGTACACCTGCAAATCTGTGCTACACACATCCCACACATGCTGTCCACTCTCTAACACATGCTGCCAATACTACACACATCAGCCAAGTGGCACGTGGGCAGACTATACACTATTGGAACTAACACTGGTGTGAACATTACTACATTGACAATCATAGCTTACATGCATCATGCCTGCTTAGCCACACCTTCAAGCATATCATCACACTCTACTGGTGACAACATGCTAACATTGCTATACTGCTATTAAGTCACCCTGTACATCAGCACCATGGTAGCCTGTTCCCGCATCGATGTCACAGATGACAGGAAGTGGCACAGGATTCATCATATGCACAGCTATGGGCCAATGTTGATGCAATGTGTGTGTGTATGTGGTAGCCCTAGGTGTGTTGTTTATGTCTGTGTGTGTCTGCATGCACACAGTTCCACCATGTGGCTGCCATATACGGGTATTTGTGGGACAGAATATCGCTATTGCTACCAGCTTATTTTACTTCCATCTGGGCTAGTGATGGATTTACCTGGCATTTTTTCCTCATTTGTGGGACAGCCACAGACTGCACCTGCCAGGCTTTACAGATCACCGTCTCTGGCCATGGGTATGGTACCTGTGCCTGGCAGGGGTGCTACTGACACTATCAGATACTACACCTGACTGGGTACTATCCCCAGAGGTAGATGGATGTACACTGGATCCAGGTCCCTGCTGGGACTGTCCAGAGCCACGTGCATGTGGTCTTCTAGTGTGGTCTTCTAGGACGGTCTATGGACAGCCCAGCCCCAACATTGCTGGGGCTGGTACTGGCACTACGGGAGCAGCTGTGACTTGAGGGACATCCACGGCAACTGCCAGCTGCTGATGTTGCTGGCATATGTCTACGTCGACATCTCACCTGTCACACACTGTCCTGACACATGGACATGACATTACGAGGACATCTAATGTCTCACCCCAACGTCTATCCATGACCTCAGTGTAATTACGGATGGCACCTGCTAGGTCACGGATACTGTCATTTAACGTGGTGTTATGTGCCCTCTGTGCCCTTAGTCCCTGTCTGTTGTACCGTTCCATACGTGCCTGTGCCTCCATGACAGCCTAGAACATGCACGAGGTTGTAAGACCTGTGGCACGACTGTCAGTGGCATGATGGCCAGCAGTGCACCGACGAGAACCCCTGGACATCTGCCTATGTGGTACCCTTCCAGACATCTGGGTATGGCTGCTGTTTTGGGATGCATGTGCCATAGATACCACACTGTCCTGGCCAATGCCGGCTGTACGCTGTCACTCAGATAAGGGCATTGGTGATGGATGTATTGGCAGTATGACTGTGTGCATGGATGGGGTGGGCACTTGTGTACTGTTGATTGTTGGCTCAATGACAGACCCTGACAAACATGCCTGTGCCTCAACACACCTATCATCATCATCACTATCATGCTCAGTGACATCAGTTTCCTTGCTGCAGTGAATCAGCCCAAAATCAGCACCTGTGAGAGGGAGACAGGAAACACACTTTACAACCTGTACGTGATGTTTGCACACATGCACATACACACATGAACACATGCACACATGCACACATGCATACATGAACACATGCACACATGAACACATGCACACATGCACACATGAACACATGCACACATGAACACATGTACACATGCACACATGAACACATGAACACATGAACACATGCACACATGAACACATGCACACATGCACACATGAACACATGCACACATGAACACATATACACTCCTCACTACAACAGACACACACAATCACACACACAGACACACACACCACCAGCAATCCAGAGCATACTCAATAGCGTGTGATGCTGGGGTACAGTATCACAAGCCAAACATTTATATCAAACGTGACAGCATGCAGGACGTGTGTTGCTCAACAGCATGCAGTGTGAGTGTAGACAGCCCTTGCTAATAACAGTATACATGGCTTTGATGCATGTGTGTTTTGTTCAGTGATTGGCCTCACCCTGGAACGCAATGTGTACATGGACACAACATTGCTGTGCAAGTATTAATGTCTCTGCAATGTCCTGTGCACCATCACTCACAGGTATACATTTCATGGCTGGATGTGTATCAGTGTATGACATAGATATCCATTTCTAATTAGAGCATCTGTGTCTTTAGCATACAATTGTAGACACAGGTTTATCACATGCATACTATGTATAAACACAGGATGAGTGGTGCATGTATACCTGATGGAATACCATTGCTCAACATAGACATTGTACAGTGGTTATGGTGAGTGTAGGACATATTGTGGACATGCTAGTGCCAAGCATGACATGGCATGCTACCACACAACTGCAACATTAAACTTCACACATACACAATGTGTGTCATGTGACCTATACACTCAATAGTATTACAAGACATGTGTGTCACTTTGTACAAATGGTGATTGCTATGCAGATTGTGTATCAGTGCATATGTTTGCACACATACAACATTGAGGTGCATAGCAATTAATGATATGTATAGTACTGTGGCCACTGTAACTGGATGTGATGTAGTAACATGTGACATCATCATGCAGCATCATGTGGTCACTCAAGGTTACTAATGTGTGCCCGATGGGCACATAGCATGCTGTACCTGAACTGCAGTACCATGGCTACATTCACCATTTCATGGACAGTTGTTACATGGGTTCATAATGTGCACAGTAGGGTGCATTACCTAACATGAATGTGTTATGTGTTGAAGAGTGTCGCACAGCCACATGAGAGGACTCCACCCCTCAGGTATGTTATTTGTGCTGTGGATGACATTTGGAATACTGAAGTGTGACCTTACAGCGTGTGTCTGAATATGCCATGTGTAGCATGTTAACATGTACTGCGTATGACACAGTTGTGTGTGTTGTGTGCATGTGTATCGACTGTGCCTATCCAACATCCACTACAGTGTTGCCACAATTGTGTGGGATGATCTGTGTATTGCATGTGTTTGAGTCAGCTACTCACGTTACTGAGATGTGCATAGTCTCACAGCAAACATGCACAGCATGCATTATGCTCTGGTGTGTGACGTGTACATGGCCTACACCTCACCTGTGACATACACATTTATTTAGCAATAATAAATGTAGGACACACTCACCAGCATGGGTCTGCTGCCTTGCTGTCACACCAGAGGGACCTACAAGGGTATGAGACAGTTTGTCAGTGGCAACAACTGTGGCATTGCTACTGTGTGTTTGCAATCTTACTGTAGTACGACTGTTGACAGTCACAGGCCTGAATATTATATTCCAAAATATTATTATTGCACAACACTAGACACCACATCTTGTAACTACACACTACACATCTCACATAAGCATGATCTACCAATAGAGGTAATAGTAGTGTACAGCTATGCCATGTTATCTGCACACTCCATGTCAACTTGCTGGGTGGCTCCGGTCTCCATGATGATGCATGTCAGTTGTTCTTGCTGCTGTTGTTAGCCAGGAACCACTTGGCTCAGGAGCAGCTCCTCCACTCTGGTGAGGGGGGATGGATGCCTACCCCACTACCTGTGGCAAGCTGTTGTCTACGGATATCAGACGCATGCTGCCAGACATGTCTAATTAAATCACTGCAGTGATGGTGTACCTGCTCATATATCCAGTTATGCATGCCTATGTCATTTACCCTACGGATAAGATCTTGCCACAGTGCAGTCTGCTCATGCTGGTCTTGGCTGGTTCTTGAGAACAGCATGGTGTAGTGCTGAACCATGGTGCCCATTATTACTTCATCCTCTGCTGTGTTGTATGAGGGATTACGATGGTGGGCCATGACCCTGGAAGACAAGGAAACAATATGTGTGAGCAAATCAAGTGGCACACTTAATATTCTAAAGTACGGATATCATTTAACTGCCATATATAGCAACCTATTGGCTGTCAAAGGATACACACTTTCAATACCACATATCAGTGGTCAACCCACAGCTGCCTGACAGTGCCTGGCACACTCCATATATCAAACCATGTTCTGCACAGCAACAAAGATAAACCAGTATGTAAGACTATACAACAGTATATGGCACACTGTATGCCACACAATGCACCACCTAGCCACAGGGGGTATATATCATGCTAATGCATAATGTAACATGTAATCCATTGCAATGATTGTAGGGTCTAGTCACAGGATTACCAGCATACCACACTAGTCATTGATAGCAAACCCCTGCCTAACATATGTGCTCATTCGTCAATATGGGTGACATACTGCTGCACTACACTATACATGTTGCTAGATACACAGCTATATCCTGTAACACACATATGACCGAGGCCATGGTACAGGCATACACACACACATCAGACATACATACCAGACACAAAGGTATGGCAACACACATGACCTTTACCTGTGTACCATACGGTACTGTGTGTCAGTAGTTACAAGACCTTATGCCTGAGGTATGTTATCTGGAGGACTACGGGGAACAAACAAAACAGTGGTTCCAGGACATGTGTACAAACACCTTACTGTGCTGTTTAGGCATACAGCTTCAGGTAGTAATACAGTTCATTCAGGGGTTGTATTCACCAGCAGTAACACTCAATAAGCATACATGTACTGCTGTAGCCTACAATGGGACACCCCAGTCGACACCAACACACTACGTCAGACAATCTGGCATACTGCTTTTTGTGCCTAGCAATAGCATACACATCTTTTGCTGGGATCACAGCTAGGACACCACATACCATGACAGAAACAGTTTACCACTTAGCTATCACACATATACAGAACTTGGACACATTCACCAACGCATTCACCATCACACTCAGTCAACCTCACAAAGCAACTATTGCAACAGGTACATGTGGGTGTGTAGCGGTTCGTAGGTAGGTTATAGGCTATTGGCCCTAGGACCTGTAGATGTCTAGCCATACACTACCCTGGCCTTTGACACACAGGTAATTTCATTTCACGTGACCCTGTTAAGCAGAGCCACAGAGGTGATTCCCGGGGTGTATTTCTTATCTCACACACAATCATCAGGTTTATATATGATGACTGCTAATTAGGAGCTTAATTTGCTATTGATAGGTGGTTTGTCCCAGGGTATGGGATGTCTCTGAGATAGGGATCTATCCCTCCAGCATGTGCTGTTTATTGAGGTGACAAGGTTTACGTCCCTAGAGCGTGTAGCTCATAGGGATTGTGATCTGATTACGTGGAGCATGTCCAACAGCTCTGGGTTTCACATAACTTTGCATGTTAGGCAGAGGTCACCTCTGGGTAGACGGTATGCGACACAGTCTAGCTGTAATTTTGTGGGATGGTCTGCATAGGGCATCTGTTTGAGGCCGGTATTACCCTTTGTGAGGTATGTCTGTGTCCTTTCCAGTTAATGTAGATGTCTTGTGAGGTGCATACCACATGGGACATTGTACTCTACAATGGGTTTTCTGTGTGTGGAGTAGAGGGGATCACTGACCTATACTTCCCTAGATGACACACCTTTTGTGATTACATGTGCCACGTAGACAGGTTACATGACTAGTGTGGCACTGTGACAATCAAAGGGGAGACTACTGTCCACCTGTGTCCCATGGTCTCTTATCACACCTTCAGTGTTAAGTAGACTGCCACCTATGTGGTAGTTAATGGGTACTGAGTTTTTGCAAGGAGTGATGCCAATGCAGTGTCAACATTGAGCTTGAGTCCATGGCTTTGTCACCAGGCATCTGTTGCAGTAAATATGACCCTGTCTCTCTCTCTCTCTCTCTCTCTCTCTCTCTCTATATATATATATATATATATATATATATATATATATATATGTGTGTGTGTGTATATATACACACATACATATGAACATCCATTGGTGTACATATTGATATACATATAGGCACATATACAGTCCACCTTTCATGGTGTGAATATCGAGTATGGGAAGGTTGTGAGGTATACAGTTATGTCATAATATTGCACAGTGTTGTGCGGAATGCATTGAAGGTGTTCTCAGCCCATGTAGCTTTAGCAGGCCTCACTGGCTGCAACACTGCAAACCTGACAAATCATACCCACAGCGTTCAACCACCACATGTCATATACCAGCACTGTATGCTGTCTGGTTTGCCACACACTACAACCTATATATGAATATGCACATAACAACCTTCAACAACATATATGTATCCATCTTTCACAAACAGTTGCAGTATGTCCCTTGCTCTATGCACATGTACAGATGCTAATATATCTGACACAGACAGATCTGTCCGTATGTGTGTGCCATACACACACAAGGACCACACTGTTGTAAGTCCATGTACCTCATGGCTGACCTGTTGTGCCTTGCTGCAACATGAACAGGTGTCACATGTGAGCACACAGTAATATTAAAGGGTGTATATATAGCTGCAAATGCTTAATTACCATACTAGCCTGGTACAGCTGTTGCCAATGCTAAGCTACACGTTGATATAACTATCATGCATTTGTTACTCTGTCACATCCATGGTTATATAGCTGTATGCACTACTCCCCCAAACAGACATTGTCCACGCTACTGTACAGAACACAGATAACATGGTTCAGATGTTTGACATTTAATGCTGAGCTACATATATCACAGTTATGTCCCACTGCACACAGCTACACACTGATATGTCCATGGCAGTAGTTATGTAGGGCATCTGTTTATAGATATGTACTGCTGCCACATATTGATGTTTCAAAGTATGTAGAGTGGTCTTCAAATACATCTACTACATGCCAGTAAATACATATCTGTTGCATACCTTTCCTTTGTATGCGTTAGTATTTTTTACTTAGCTGTCTCTTTGGCTGAACGTAATACATTTTTTTATGTTTTAATTTTTTTTTATTAGTTTATTATTACTATTTTTTTTTATTCCACTGGTGTGGGTGGGGGTGTGAGTCTCTCTCTCACTCTCTCTGTCTGTGTGTGTGTGTCTCTCTCACTGTCTGCAATGGGATGATTGCATGTGTGGCCAGCAGGTACAGCCTGCTTTTAACGGTATCTGCATATGTGCATGTCTTGGCCTCTGCACCAATTGGTGACCACCATTTGGTAATTGCATGTAGCCTGCTGTGTGGTAATTGCAGTACTCACTGTCATAGCAACCCAATTCTATAAATTGCTATGTCAGGTAGGCGTAGCCCTTTCAGCTTTCCAGAGTGGGGCCCATGCTTGTTTGCTGTGGAGACCGTTGTGTAAGTCAGAAGGTTGGTATAGTTCTTGTATCTGAAGCTAGGGGTGTAGCCAGTGATATCATTGTTGTACTCAGACCTGAATGTTGCCACTTCCACTACACAGTTGTCAGTGTAGAATTGTACTCACCCCTACATATGCTAACACAAGATACATGGGAGTATGTAGTTTATTTTCTACTTATACAATTTACTGCCATACAAAAGTAGTTATTGAGATGTATTCATTTGGCACATGAACTGTTTGTGAACTGCTATACTGTGAATATTCATTCACTCACTTTTGAACAGTTTGTGCTTTTTTACTGTTGACATTAGCACAGGCTGCTCAAGAAAACTGTATACATTTCTGTACTGAGTATGCCTACCTACATCCTTGGTAGACCCTGAACACACAGGTTTATTGTACATTTGGGTAGGGGTGCAGTAGGACAGAGAGCATTATGTCTTAATGTGTGAACTTTATCTTGCTGGACTTAAAGGGTTGCTGTGTACCTGTTAGTTTACCAAGGCAAGTAGTCAGTCTGCGTAGCTCCCAACTGTGGACCTATCCAGATGGTAGCCCGAGGTTAGCCTGTTATTCTTTGTGCACCACACCAGTCTTTTCAGCACTTGAACAATGGCATTGTCACAGTTGGTTGCTACCAGTACATGGCTACATCCCTTGGTATTTCAGTGTTGTACTCCTACATAAGGGTATGCTTCTGGAACTCCTTCCAAAGCTATTTGCACAGTGTGTAACAGCAGAATAGCTGATATGCCTGTGTGTTTCTGCCTCTGCCAGGCCTCTCAAACACTCAGTTACATATTTGAACAGACTCAGGGTAAAGTAGGTCGAAGTGAGGTACACCTTTACAATATTAGTAACATTAGGTTGAGACTTTGAGAGAACCAGAGCATATGGATTAATACACATTTCCTGAAGTACAAGTGGTGTCTAACTCTTTTTGTCACAGTTGGGAAGTATGGTCTCTACCCTAGTCAGATATGGTAGTGTTTGTCCTGCTATAATACTGTGTGGGGGTTGTAAAGTGCTGCTGTAACATTATTTCCTGCTAAAATGGCTGGTTCTCTTTTCACTGTCATGTAATGCAATTCCAAAGAACTGCTGGTAAAGATCCACAGAACAGGATTTGTGTTATGGCATTCCTATTTGGCTTTTACATTCACTCATTCTGATGTATGATATATTGGTTTCAGCACCAATTTGTTGCATGTTTACCGTGGCTCGGTGGTACTTCACGCAGTCTAGTGTGTACAAGGTCCCGGGTTCGAGACTAAAAGATGTATTTTATTTTGCTGCTGAGGAGAACAAGGGCCCTGACATACAGAGTAACTAAGGCACTTTTAAGCAGTTGTAAGCGGGTTTGCGCGGGTTTGTTCAATGCTTAGCTAAGTGCACACAAGCTTAGCTAAGTACACACAGGTGCACACTCGCGCAAACCCACTAACTACTGCTTAAAATTGCTTACTCCCGCTAACCCCCGCACTAATTTCTTTGAAAGAAAAGAAAATGAGGAGATAGGAAAGTGGTGAAAAAAGGGGCACTAAGATGGAAAGGCAGTAGAGATGTGCAAGACTGGTGTAGGGAACATCCATAGCTGCCCATTTCTTTAACATCAACAGCTGTGCATATACTAGTAATTTGAATGGAATTTTGAAACCTTCCACCTCTGAGAGAGAGGTGAGGACAACAAAGTATGTTGTACTGCCAATTAAATTTCTGTTTGTGTCCAGCAAACATGTGTGTGAATTGGGCAGCTATGTATGGGGCGTCATTTTTGTTTTGGGTGCACATTGCCCATTTTTTTTTTCTGGTGAGAGTGGAATGTGGGGTAGGGGAAGTAGGTATATTTTAGGAGGTAGGTTGGGGAGGTAAACAGACAAGAGAAACAAGAAGCATACAGGGACGGAGTATGACACATGGGGTGGGTGAACACCATTGACGGGGAAGGGTGTTTGGAAATCGCAAGCCCATGAGCCCACAGATGGCAACAGTGGAACTGAGATTCCCACCCATGGGCAGTCACCACTGCACCTTCACAGCCCAGGGGGAGGCTGTGCTGGGGGCTGCATAGGAGGGGCAGGCTCACCTGTGAGTCGCGCCACTCTTGCCTCGAGCTGGCGTAGAGGATCAGAGACTGAACGCTGGATCTCCCTACGCACCTCAGCCCAGACCGTTCGGAGGGTGATAGGTGGCCGTCCTCTGCCCACGCTTGCACGGGGGGGGGGGGTGAGCCCCATCCCCTGCAGTGCTTCCACCCGAAGGTGGCACAGGACCAATGGAGGAGGGGGTCCCGGGCTGGGCACCGGAACTGCTGGTGCCAGGTGCCATCGCCAGCTGAGGTGGGACAGGTGGGTCCACTGGGATCGGCCTTCCCATACGTTCTATGTTTAGGAGGATTTAATGACAATATGGGTTAGTAATAGCCAACAGCATTCCAGTTTAGTTGTAACAGCATACAGTAGTATTCCCATTAACCCAACACACCAGAGTTCCAACAGTTGAACAGCAAGCATAACACATGCATATATAGAACAACAGTGGATACTCCAACAGCATGCAGGATTGATTGGTGGCAACAGCCACCAAGATTGTGGTATGTGAACAGGGCACATGCATCAAAGTAAATGCAGATATTTATATAACAATAGGACATGTGTCCCAACAAATGTTATGAGATTAGACAAATCAATTGAGGTGTGGAATTGCATAGTTTATGCACATACAGTAGGGTGTAAAAAGATACCTCCATTAACAACTTATCTATCCTTATAGTTTACACTACATTCCTATTGACTGCAGTTAAATATCCCCTACATATATTATTACACTAGGCAATGTCTGTTAAATTGTGAA
The DNA here is from genome assembly GCF_019279795.1 of Protopterus annectens. NCBI lineage: Eukaryota > Metazoa > Chordata > Ceratodontiformes > Protopteridae > Protopterus > Protopterus annectens. The sequence goes on along the minus strand of NC_056728.1, from coordinate 670,668,759 downwards.
ATGGGTTTAGCTAGTTCTTGATATACCTGACCTGTATCTGACATACAAACTGTCCTGGATGCAGATGTTACTGCTACATATTTATATTTTTCATTTATATTTATGCATCTACATATCTGGATGTGTTCAGGTGACATTATCAGGTATATGTTAACAGCCCTCTACATTTCTAGCAGCATACTGACATTTCTGGGCAACACAATAACAAGCTACTCATGTGCCAGATTAACCTGTACATGCCGGCCATTAACCGAGAGTTGAGGACTGTATATATGCTTAACAGCTACTCGCACTCCCTTCATCCACTTTATATGGGCCTACCCATGTGTGGGTTGACTGCACTTAATACAACAGTACTATTTCTATTATGCAAGGGTACAACAACATATCAAAGAAAGTGACACGGACACACTCCAGGAATTATACCTTTATTAATTACATTACACACTTTTCTAGTGGCTTCCTCAATTATTTGATATATCAGTGCATGCAGAGGTCTTTTATTCAATACTTTTTATACTTTTATTAATGGGTTACAACACCTTTTCACGCTGTCTCACTTATTTTATATGATAGTACACGCAGAGAAGTTATTCCACACTTTTTATACCTTTAATAATGGGTTACAGCACTCTTTTTCAGGCTCTCTCACTTCTTTTATATGACCACACATGCAGAATATTTACTAACCTGCCTGGTGGCGCAGCCTTAGCAGCCTATCTGCATAGGCTTGCTGATTCACAACATGGACACCTGCAGCTGTGAAGTAAATGAAGGGATATTGAGACATACCTATCCATAATATAGACTACAATAGCAATTCTTACATACTTCATTCCATGGCTACATACTCAGTAGTGGGGCATTTGGCATTCCACGGGCCTCCTGTATCCAGTGGTTCAGTCAGTCCTCCTTGCGTCTCTTCAGGTCTGCATGGTGGTGTCTGACCTGCTCACCAGTCTGTGGGATGCCTGTGGCATTGGTGAGATCATGTGCTAACCGGTTCCAGGCTTCTGCTTTGTACTCCATGCCCTGGAACTGGCCCTGCAGGAGTCTTGCTTCATGATGATGGACGAGGAGCCAAACCATATATTTTGACTCCTCAATGCCCCACTGTTGCGCTCAAAAATGAGAGCCCTCTCCAACACTGGCCATACTGTCTGCAGATGGTAGCTACAACCAGTTATGGCAATTATTCCCGCCTATGGAGCTTAAATATGCCTCATTTCCCGCACTTATTTGTGATTGGCCGGTTGTGAAAAATCTCAGCTAAGAGCAAACCTGCTTAGCAATGGGTAAACTTCCACTATCATATATGAGTGTATTGGAAATGCATACATATTTAAAGCTGTCATGACTTAGTGGTTTAGTACTGTGATTATGGTGCACAGTATCCCAGGTTCAAGGCCTCTCATTGTTTTTTATTTTACTACTGGCCAGACCAGATAGGAGGTGTAGCTGTGTTTAGCTGACTTTGCTCAGCTTTGCCCAACGTTGCTCGACGTTGCTCTACATTGCTCTAAGCTGCCCGACATTGCCCGACGTTGCTCAACGTTGCACTAGTTAGCGCGGTGTGCAGTTTCGTGCAAACATGTTTTGCTTGCGCTAGCTGGCGCAATGCGCAGTTCCACGCAAAACTATTGTGCTAGTAAAGCACTGCTAAGCTATGAGCAATTATACTTCACTGTGCTTAATACTAGTGGACTTTGCTTAGCAGTGCTTCACATTGCTTAAGATACATTACTTATGCATTTATCAGTATGCATGACCATTCCACCTTCTTATATATATATATAAAATATCGTTCACTAACGCATAGGCCATTTCAGTGTATTTTACTGGGTTTTAAAAGGTAAACGTCAGGAGTTATTTTTATGCACACATTTCCTACAGAAAATAGGGAGGGGAGTGGTGGGACTCGAACCAGGAATGGCTTCTCTTTGTGAGAGGGTTCTACCACTACGCTATTTCTATTTGGCTTAATTTGCATATCAGTAGTTTATTATCCTCTTCAATGTCTACACTGCTAACTGTAGCTAAGCAATGGGCAAACCCGTGCATACACGCGCAAATACGGGCAGCTATGTTGGGAATCATAAAAAAAAGGTAAGCTTTACATTTTTAACTTGTACAGGGATTTAGAATGTGGGGGAGTGTAGTGTTGGGTTTATGGACATTTGAGCAGACTCGCTCATTTCTGTTGACATTTGCTGTTTATGCACTTGCAGGGGCATGGATATTTGGACTGCTCGGCAGTCTGTCATGCCCCCTGCACTCGTGCACACTCTGTGTTAGCCTTAGAGTTGAGTCAGCTCGCCCTCATGAATATGCATGACGGGCTGACATCTAACTCTTAGACTGCAGTTTCCGTGTAAGACTTAGTTAGTCTTACACAGAGGATTAGTGAATCCCGGCCAAACACTTGTACCACACGATACTCATCACATAGTCTCACTAAATCTACACCACCAAAATCCAAACATATAAACACAAAAAAATTTGCGGAGGCTCTCATTAATCTGCTCAAGCAACAGAGACCTCCAAAGTAGAAATGCAAGCAATCTCCACCCCCCCCCCAACACAACCCAAATGACACACAGCCCGCAGACTCAATGTGCCACTCAACCACAGCTAATCAGGCAAAACAACATACCCAACACACTAGTCATAGGTGACTCTATAGTCAGGCACACTGATGGCCCACTCATCAGGTTAAACAAGGAGGAGGTTACTGTCAGCTGCCTGTCAGGTGCCAGGATCCGCCTCATAACCCTCGCACTCAGGTCACTCCACAACAAGTACAAATATGATTCTGTCATTGTCCATGTTGGTGTGAATTACCTGAGATGTACCTCGCTGGACTATATGAAAAGAGACATGGAAGAGCTCTCTGATCTTGTAGCCCAGGCAGGTATGACCCTAGCCCTGAGTAGCATTCTGCCATCACCCAGAATGATACCGCAGTACAAGGACAAAATGATTGACTTCAACAAATGGCTAAGCTTCTGGTGTCATTCTAAAGGGATCCAGTATCTGTCTGCCTGGGATGACATGGTTGATAGACCACGATGCTTTGCCAGAGATGGCCTGCACCTGTCATCCCTGAGATTCCAGATACTGGCTAAGGTTCTTGCCGCCCTATAGTGCCTTTTTTAGGCAAGGTTCAAATGACAAATTCACCACCATAACAAGAACAGGCGAGAAAAAACTGAGGATGATGCTACTCAATGCTAGAAGTCTAAATCTCAAAATGCACTCACTCGAGGCACTCCTTAAAAGGGAGAACATCGATATCTGTGCAGTGACTGAGACCTGGTTCAAGGCTCCAGAGATCACCCCTGCACTACCAGGCTATAACTCATACCACACTTTTTGGCCATGTAACCTGGACTGGAACACCAAAGGCGGAGGTGTGTCCATATTCATTAAGAATACCCACACCTCCAGGCTAGTTGCTCAGCATAATGCATCGGAGGTTATCCAAGTGCAACTAACTCTGGGCAAAACTGCAATCCAAATTGTAGCTTGCTACAGATCCCTCACTATGCCCCAGGATTCCCACTCCTCTTTTCTTGATGTACTGGAAAATATTAGGGTTCAACCAAACACCCTAATAATGGGCAATTTCAACTACCCCACCATTAACTGGGAAAACTACTCTTGTACCAACTCCTTCGCTCAACACTTTCTGGAATTCATTAACTCCAATGCCCTGGATCAACTTATCCACACCCCCACCAGGGGCATCAATATCCTAGATCTAGTCATTACCAATATGAGTGACCTGTGTTCCACTCCTGAAGTCAATGCCTCATTGGTCCGATCCGACCATAAGTTAATCACCCTAGATATCCACATCCTGCCCCCCCATTTAGGAAACCACGGAAAACAATTCCTCCAAAGACAACTTCATGCTTCTTAAGACAAAAGTGGTGAACTTCATGACACCCATGCAGATGGACAATACCGTTACGACTACTGAATCCTACACAATTGCACTTTATAAGCACTTACATGAGTGCATGGATCGTGCTATCCCAAACAGAACCAAGACGCTATCCTCCAAAAAAAGGAAGCCAATCTGATGGTCCCTTGCCATAAACAAACTGTACAGCAGAAGGAAGAAACTGTTGCAAAAGAGAGTAAAATCCCATGAGTGGAGGAGCTCCCTGGTCAGCCTCAGTAAGAAGCTGCAATCCCTCATAAAGTCCTCCAAAGCTAGTTACGAAAAAAAAAATCGCCACTGATTCTAAAGACAACCACAGAGCATTCTATAGCTATGTCAAGAACCTCAATGGCAACACTCAGATCTGCTCTGAGTTACAGCACAATGGTACTAAATATACAGACCCAAGTGATAGATTCATAGGTTCATAGGTAGATGCTAGGTTATCTGCCCAAAGGCATTTATAAGCCTTGCTGGAATGTGTTGGCTTTCGCTGCCCCCTTAGATTAGTTCACTGTGCCTCTGTCCAGCAGAGCCATTGAAGTGATCCTTGAGGAAAACTTTCTGTTTCCCATCCACTCGTCAAGGTTTCTCTTGAAGATGGTTAGCGATGAGCTCTGCCTAATGTAGATTGGAATCTTGTTCCAGAGCATGGGAAGTCTCTGGGACAGGAATCTATCCCTCCAGCACGTCCTATTTATTGTTGTGGTGATGTTTAGATCCCTGGAGCGTGTGGCTCGAGGAGATATGGTTTTCTTTAGGTGAAGCATGTCCATCAATTCTGGGTTGGACATGGCCTTGTATGTCAGGCAGAGATCACCTCCGAGTAGGTGGTATGCCACCAAGTACAGCTAGAATTTCTTCAGTTGAGCTGCATAGGGTATCTGCTTGAGGTCAGTGATCTTCTTGGTGAGGAACTTCTGTGGTCTTTCCAGTTGTTGCAGGTGTCTTGCAAGGTACATCCCAAATGGGGCATTGTACTCTATGATGGGTCTGATGAGTGATGTGTAGAGGGGTCCAATGACCTCTTTCGATCTGGATGCAACCCTTTTGTGATTAGGTGGGCTACATAGAAGGATTTTCTAACCACTTTGGCAATGTGATTATCAAAGGAGAGGTTACTATCTACTTGGGTCCCCAGATCCCTTATTACGTCTTCCGTATTTAGGGGGCTACCACCTATGTGGTAATTTGTGAGTACTTTGTTTTTTCCAAAGGGAATGACTTTGCACTTTTTGGCATTTAGCTTGAGGCCATGGTTTTGACACCAGATATCTGTCTCAGTGAGACCCTTTTGGAGGATGTCTGTGTCAGCCAGAGAATCAATTATAGCCCCTAGTTTTCAGTCGTCTGTGAACTTGGTCAACCATAGTCCTCCTGTGCTTGCCTGTACCTCTAAGAAGTATATGCCAAACAGGAGGGGTCCTAGGACTGAGCCCTGGGGAATGCCACTTGTAACTGGTTTATAGTCAGATCTAGCTCCCGCAACTCTTACCATGTGGGTTCTGTCCGTGAGCTAGTTGGCAACCCATCTCATGACGTAGGGGTTTATGTTCAGGCTGGTGAGCTTGTCTATAATACCCGAGTGGAGAATGGTGTCGAAGGCTTTTGCGAGGTCTAGGTGGGCTGTATGGACCACCTTTCCCTCATCAATAGCCTTGGTAACTGTCTCAAAGAAGTCCACCAGGTTTAGGAGGCATGATCTGGCCTTAACAAAGCCGAACTGGGTAGGGTCCAGTGTTTGGAGGTTTCCAATCTCTCTGTTAATGAGATCCATGATGATGCGATCCATAGCTTTGCAAACCAAGCTTTTCAGGCTTATAGGGCGATAGTTCCTGGGGTCTTTTGTGGCTCCACCTTTGTGGAGAGGAATAACAGTTGCTGTGCACCACTCTGTGGGCACATAGCCTGTGGAGAGGCTGAGTTGAAACAGTGTGTTTAGGTGAGGGGTTAGTTCATCTTTGAGCTTGTGTAGGACGCAGCCTGGGACACCATCCGGTCCCATTGATGCTGTGTTTTTGGCTTTGGAGAGGGCTGTTTTAACCTGAGTGTCTGTGATTTCAAGGGCACTACATTCTTCTGGTATAGTTATGGGCCATTTTGGGGGTGAGAGGGGGGTGAAGTTTGCACTGAACCTGTCTGCCAGGATGTTGGCTATATCGGTCGGTTCAGTGTATTTTGTGCCATTCTGCACTAACGCCAAGCAGATCTGAGAATTGCCACTTAGATTCTTGACATAGCTAAAAAATGCCTTGTGGTTATCTTTGGAGTCCATGGCAATTTTTCTTTCGAAGCTAGCCTTGGATGATTTTATGAGGGAACATAGTTTCTTGCTGATACTGATCAGGGATGTCTTGCCTTCTTGGGATTTTACTCTTTTCTGAACTAGTTTCCTCCGTCTATTGTATAGCTTGTTTATGGCAGGGGTCCACCAGTCTGGTTTCCTTTTCTTGGAGGAGTGAGTCTTGGTTTTGTTTGGGATAGCATGATCCATGCATTCTTGTAGGTGCCCGTAGAGTGTATTAGTAAAGGATTTTGCAGCTTGGACAGCATTATCCTTTAGCATGGGGGCTTTGAAACTTCCCACCTTGGCCTTAGGTAACGTAAAGTTTGCTTTTGAAAAGTTTTTCACAGTGGTTTTTTGACGGGGGGGGGGGGGTGGGGGGTGGCGGAATGTGGATATCCAGAGTGATTAGGTTATGGTCAGATCTAACCAGTGAGGGGTTGACCTCTGGTGTGGAACACCGGTCGCCCATGTTGGTGATGACCAGGTCCAATATGTTGTCACCTCTGGTGGGGGTGTTGACCAGTTGATCCAGGGCATTTGAGTTTATAAGGTCTATGAAATGTTGGGCAAAGGAGTTCGTACTTGAGTAGTTCTCCTAGCTAATGTTTGGGTAATTGAAATCACCTAATATCAGGGTGTTTGGTAGGAACTTTATGCTTCCCAGTGTTTCCAGGAATGTGGAGTGGGGGTCCTGTGACATGTTGGGTGATCTGTAGCAAACTATAATTTGAATAGCAGTTTTGTCTGTTGTTAGTTGCATGTGGATGATCTCTGAAGCATCGTGCTGTGCCACTAACCTGGCGGTGTGGGTATCCTTGATGAATATGGATACCCCCCAGCTTTTGTATTTCGGTCTGGGTTTTGTGGCCGAAATGTATGGTATGGGTTGTGGCCTGGTAGTGCTGGGGTGCTCTCTGGAGCCTTAAACCAGGTTTCTGTTACTGCACATATATCGATTTTCTCCATACTGAGGAGTGCCTCAAGTGCGTGCATTTTGAGGTTTAGACTTCTGGCATTGAGTAGTATTACCCTCAGTTTTTTGGAACTTGTGCTATTTACATGGTGGGTTTGTCTTTTGAGCCTTGCCTAAAAAAGGCACTATGGGGGTGGCAAGAGCCTTGGCCAGTATTCGAAAGTCTAAGCATGACATGTGCAAGCCATCTCTAGCGAACCAGCGTGGCTTGTCGAGCATGTCATCCCAGGCTGACAGACACTGGATCCCCATTGAATGACCCCAGAAGCTTAGCCAGTTGTTGAAATTGATAATTTTTTCTCTATACCATGGTATAATTCTTGGTGAGGGCAGGATGCTACTCAGGGTCAGGGTCATACCGGCCTGGGCTACATGATCAGAGAGCTCCTCCATGTCTCTTTTCATGTCGTCCAGTGAAGTATGGCTTAGGTCATTCACACCAACATGGACAATGACAGAGTCATATTTGTACTTGTTCTGGAGTGACCTGAGTGCTTGTGTTATGTAACAATGGAAACAAACTTTGAAACTTACGGGAAACTAAACGTGCAGAATACAAGCTGAATGAACTCAGGCCAGCACACTAGACAGTTTGTTGTCTTAAAACTATTTATTGACTTTAAGCGCTTTTCATCTCAGATTATACTAAGACTTCTTCAGACAATGTTAAAACACACGCCCCTCCTTTAGATATTAAATGTCATGTGCAACATTCTCCCTAATAGGATGATTGGCAGTGAGTCACAAATAAGCATAAAAAAATAGTATGCTACAAAATTGTGACCTAAACGAAGTCTGTCATACAATATAAATACATCTGTCAATAAATATCAAAGGTATTAATCACTAAGATAGCAACCAAACTAAACATGTTAAATATATACATATATAAGAATAGGTGTTTAGTTATAAAACAATTTATGCTTCAATGTTGACAGCTTAATGAAAAACTTATAGCTACTGTTTCTAAACACATACTTCAACTTGTTGCAATTCAGCGGGTAATCACATGGTCGTGCCTTATCAATACATTAACTAGGAATCACTAGTTCCTTGATAATAAAAGATTAAAATCTATTTAATTAAACTAATCAACATAAAAACTTAAAACATTTGTGTGTGTATTTTTCATTATCTCAAGAGACTTCTAAGTTTCAAAATATAATTCATGGTACAGGTTTCATTTAATCTGGGGAATGAACATGCATCTGTGCGTATTTGCCACAGAAGTTCTAATACTTCAAGACGTACAGATTCAGGACCCCCTCTTCCATCTGAAATTATACAGTCAATGGTCCTAAACAGGAATTTATGGTTTGGGCTTTCAGAAACATGTTTTGCTAAAGCATTGGTCATTTTTGTCTTCCTAATGTGGTATAGATATTCATATACACGCTCACGGAGCCTCCTGTCCATCTTGCCAATGTAAAAAGCTGTGCACTGTTGACACTGGGCAAGGTAGACCATGGCTTTTGATTGACAACTGAATTTTTGTTTGACTCTATATTTTGAACCCATTAAACTAAAGTGTTCACCTGTTCCCATGTGGGAGCAAAAATTGCACATGTTGCATTGGAATATACCCCTCCTGATTGGAAAAAGCATCCCATTGACTTCCAACAGATGTTTCAAATTTTTGCCCCTCCTCCACACAATCTTAGGGGTCTCTGGAAGTTTGTTCCCAAGTTCATTGTCATTAGAAATGAACATCCAGTTTTTCCGAAGTATGGATAAAATGATAGCACTGTCAATACTAAAAGGGGTGAAAAGACTACAAAGTGAAGGGGTTTCTCTCTGGCTGGAATATAACACTGTCTGTGTTGTTATCAACTTGTTCCTTTGAAGCTGATTCAGGATTGGTTGGTATGTACCCAATTCCCTCTTGGTACTAACTTCCTTGATTAAGTCATCCACAAGCTGTTTAGGATACCCCCAATTTACAAACATATTCATAAGAGTATTACATTCCTCTAGGAAGTCTGAAAATCTAGACACCATTCATGCAGCCCTGAAAAGTTGACCCTTCACTACAGATCTCTTTTAGTAAACTGTGTGGCAGCTACTATAGTGGAGGAATGTGTTGGAGTAGGTGTCCTTTCTGTGGATTTTGGCACAGAAAGTGTTAGTGGTTAAATCTTTCCAAAGGTCAACATCCAAGTAGGCAATTCTGTCCATACTAAATGTATGTGTGAATGATAAAAAACTAGTCCTGGAGTTGAAGAATCTTACTACTTCTAGTGCTACTGCCTCGCCACCTTTGATAAGAATGAATATATCGTCCAAAAACCGTGTATAATAAACCATTTGGTTGGTAAGATACTCATTCTTCTTAATGATCTCTTGTTCCCAGTAAGCCATAACAAGGTTGGTGAAGCTAGCACCAAATGGTGACCCCATGGCCACATCATCATCTGAAGATAAATCGTGTCATTAAAAATTTAAAAATTGCATGATAAAATAATATTTAACAATTCATCAACTAAGGATATTTCCCGTAAAGTGCACCTCTCTTCCTTAGCATAAAGTTGACCCACTCAATTCCTTCTTCATGTGGAATAGAGGAATACAAATCCTTAACATCCACAGTAAGGAAGTTAAGGTTATTGTCTAATATTAGGTCATTAAAATGCTGTAAAAATGACCATGAATCCTTACAAATATCTGGTTCCTTGACTACATATTTTTCAAGAATATTATCCAAACATTTTGCACACAGATATGTGATGCTATTTCTAGCATCAACCAAAGGTCTCATTGGTGGGTCATGAATGGATTTGTGAATCTTAGGAATCCCAAAAATTTGGGGATTCTAGGAGCCAGCATAGTAAGATAATTGAAGGATGCAATGTCAATTTTGCCTTCTATAAATAGGTCATTCAAATAAGAACGAATCCTATTGTAAGGTATTTCTGTTCATGTCTAGACTTTTCTTCATATGTGTCACTCTCTAAAATGCTCAACATCCTATCTACATAATCCTCCTGTTTCATGATTACCATGCCTCCACCTTTGTCAGGCTGCATAATCTTTACCCCTGCTTCCCTGATAGACCATAATAGCTCTCTTTCTTCGGGGGTAATATTAGGTCTATCATAGCCCTGTAAAGCTTTATGGTGTAAGGAACTTCTCAAATCAAGTTCACATATTGTGTCAAATAATGATAACGTTGGGTGTAATGCAGGTAAAAAAGTGCTAGGTACATGTAAACCATTGCCACTGGCAGAATTGTCACCAAACAATAAATTCAAGTTAAGTTTTCTTGTAAAAAGATTAAAGTCAATGATTGTTTTTACAAAGTCAGCTCTAGTGTCAGGAATGAACGTACCTCCGTTAGCTAAAAGTTCCACTAATAATGGTTCAATTTCAATGTCCGTAAAATTAAAAATTTTAAAATCCAAACTGGTATTGAACAAGATATTACAAGGCTTTTTCAATACTGGGAGAGTATCCGTTACCTGTCTCTCTTCCCTCTCTTATTGTAGCTGTTGTTGGAATTGTTCATTCTGTGTGGTTGTTGGTGTAAGTTGTAGTACAAGGCTCCTGTCTGAAAATTTGACTGTGCGCCTGGGTTATGTTCGTGTTGTGATTCAGGCCCTGTTACCACTGAAGCATAACTGGCTGGTCCTGCGTTCTCCATAGGTGCGTTATGCGTTTGCTTCTGTGCTGACATGTTTTGAACATGGGCGTTTCCTTTAGGTCCAGGCATCTGGTTGTTAGTTTGATTGGTCCCACCAGTGGGATTTTGACCAATAGACAGTCTGACTTGGGAGGGTGGGGGCAGAGGGTAAACCTGCTGCTACTATATGCTAACCGGTCCCGGTTCAGTTTTTTTATCTTAGTTTCTTTAATTTTGCAAATGTGTGAGTCGATACTTGCAAAAATATGCTCATAATCAAACTTGTATCTCCCAAAATCAAGGTGTTGTTGCAGTGCTAGATCCAACCCCGTAGCTTCCTCCATAAGCACCTCACACTGAATGGAGTAATGCTTGCACATTAATTCTAAAAGTTCGAGTCCATGTTTACTGAACAGTTTGACTAAGTCTTGATAAAAGGTAGAACCATCCTCCAAACCTGTTGGATATTGCCAGGAACGCAAACCTTTCGGTACAATTCCTTCACTGATACACTCTTTGAAGTAGGCAATTTCCAGTTGTTTTTTTTTGTGTTTCAGTAGTTTTTGATCCAATAGCTTTAATTGTGTTGAAATGTCTGTTGGACCTCTTGCAGGTTGCTTCTCATTATTGCTGCTAGTCGACATTTGTAATGATAGTGGTTCTATTAACCTCTGGGCAATATTTGGAGCTCCATTAAGCTCAGAGGATCCATTGACATTATTTTCATGTTGTTTATTAAGATTCAATGCTGAGCGCAAATGGTTAACTTCCTGTGAATGAGGTCTCACAAGGGAACCTGTTTCTGTTGCTGGAACTGTTTGAGGCATGAAAAAGTTTGGCACTGTGTTATTAGAGTTGGAAGATAATGAATCCATTCTCTAGGTGAGTGTGTCAACCTGGTTGACTAATAGTTCGATCAAAGACCTTACATTTCGAGTGTCATCCTCCTGGTTAGTCGGAGGGTGGGCGGATACTGGTTCTTCAGCCATAAAACAATGGAAACAAACTTTGAAACTTACGGGAAACTAAACGTGCAGAGTACAAGCTGAACAAACTCAGGCCACCATGCTAGACAGTTGTCTTAAAACTATTTATTGACATTAAATGCTTTTCATTTCGGATTATACCAAGACTTCTTCAGACAATGTTAAAACACACGCCCCTCCTTTAAATACTAAATGTCATGTGTAACATTCTCCCTAATTGGTTGAGTGGCAGTGAGTCACAAATAAGCCTAAAAAATAGTATGCTACAAAATTGTGAACAAAACGAAGCCTGTCATACAATCTAAATACATCTGTCAATAAATACCAAAGGTATTAATCACTAAGATACCAACCAAACTAAACATGTTAAATATATACATATATAAGAATATGTGTTTAGTTATAAAACAATGTATGCTTCAATGTTTACAACTTAATGAAAAACTTATAGCTACTGTTTCTAAACACATACTCCAACTGTTTTACTGATTGGCTGGTAAGGTCGAATAGAGAGCCTTGTCCTTCTCTACAGTATAGGTGGGTCTAGTGCTAAGGTTTATTAGTGCTTGCTATGAGTTTTGGGCAAGTGCCAGGATGAGAAGTGAATGATTTGAGTGCTTAAGTTGAAAGTTTGTCTAGTTCCAAGGGAAAAATTGAAGAGCAGACTTTGTGGAGCTGGGAATAGTCAAACCCTAGCTACCCGGTGCACAAAACCTTGTAAATGCGTGTTTTATAGCAGCAAAATTAAAGAGATAGAAATTAGCCCAAAATGGCCAATAAACTACTAATTTCTGGGCTGAAACCACTCCTCTGGGGACAGATAGGCTGCTCAAATCTCCCTCTCTCACAGTGAACAGTGAAACTTCCTTCTATACAAGTAAGTTATTTGCAAACACAGAACCTTGTAACACAGCCCTGAATTCAGCACTAACCTGAAAACTGGAGTAAACTTGCTTAGAAAGGTGGGAAAACAAATATATTTTTTGGGTTTTTTTTGTTTTTTTATCAGAAAATAAAGCAGATACAATAAAAAAAACCCACTTTAAATGCACAGAAATGGCTATCACACTTGAGTGTGTATCCTACAACAGTTAAATAGCTAATTTAAACACAAAAACGACTTTGTTAAAATGCAGGAAGTAACATAAGTTCAATATGAAGCTGAAACAAACTTTTCAAATCACAGAAACTCTAGAAAATTGGCATTTTAGGCGGAATTAGATAAAGGCAGCAAGAAAATGCAGAAAAATTATACCTAATCCCTCCAAAGTCTCTCTTTTGTCTCTCTGCTGCTGTAGAACTCTGCAGGGCACCAGGCAGGAGCTTGTTGAGCTTTATACTTGCACAAAAACCTTGCAAATGCAGGTTTTATAGCAGGGAAATGAAAGAGATAGAAATTAGCCCAAAATGGCCTATAAACTACTAATTTCTGGGCTGAAACCTCTCCTCCAGGGGACAGATAGGCTGCTCAAAGCTTCCTCTCTCACAGTGAACAGAGAAATTTCCTTCAATCCAAGTAAGGTATGGACAAACACAAAGGGCTGGATATACGAAAGCTTGCACGGAGTTGTAGAGTAGTGTAAGGCATCAAATAGGCAATATGTCTGCCGTGCGATCCAAGAACAGCCGGCAGGTGCGTGCACAAGAGCTGCTAAAACTACTCTTGCACGGATAGCATCATGGTATGCAAATTACCTAATTTGCTGGTGAAAGCCATGCAAATGAGGTAAATTTGCCATCCAAGAAACACTAACCTGTCCGTGGAATATTAGTGTTATCTGCAGAAATGTACTCCGTTGGTAACGGAGTACCGTTCTACAAATAGCTAAACGGAGCTATGACAGCTCCAAATAAAGGATGCATACAGTTGAGGAAGCATGCCAATGGCCAAATATAAGGCCATTGGCATTTATAAATTTTTAAAATTATTAAAATCTAACTTTTTTTTCCCTGATCTCCGATGTTTAAGCATAGCGCAGCACCGCACAAACGCGTGGCGCTTTAAAAAACAGAAACTAATTTAAAAATAGCCATTTTCACTAAAAAGCTTATCCTGCCATGCAGGTGAATGGCAGGCTGAAGACAACATGGTCACTGAGTAGTGGTTGCTAAGGGGGGGAAGCTCAGTGTGAGAGATGTAACCATGCATTAATAGGCAATCCTATGCAAATGAGGATAAGGATAGTGAATCCCAATTTTCCCCAGCATGTGAGCCATGTCCCAAGAGTGTAAGTGTAGGAGTAGGGGAGTAGTAGAGTAGAATATAGATAACATCATTAGGTGGTGTGTCAGAAAGGCTGTTAGCTTATTGGATCACAGTGTCTTGTGTTTGCCCTGAGCTGCTCAGGATTGCAAAAGGCGTGTCTACAGTTGTCCTTTTTGAAAACCAGAAACCAAAGGTGTACGCCGTGAATATATCTGAAATTTCTTGCAAATGTGCACACAGCATGTGCGTGCGTGTGCACTCATGTGTGCGCGTGTGCGCTTGTTTACGCGGCGCTGCCCTGGGCGGAAACAGAAAGGGAAAAGGAAGAAAAAGAAGTAGTAGGAAGTTAACCAAGGAGAACTAGGAGAGATACCAGGTGAAATATATCAGAATAAGCCAATTACGCAGGTAGCAGACTAGCCCAGCCCAGCACTTTCAACTCTGCAAACGGCATTCTTCCCTATTTTTTCCAAAGAAATCTGCAACACTTCAGTATACAAAGAGGGAAAGCTTAAAAACTTTAAAGTCAGTTAGGGGCTGCTCTTGTTATCATAAACCAACATGTGCAATGTCTGAGGGTGTTGATGTTGTGAATGCTGCTGAGCAACCCACAGTGAGGAGACGGAGAAGAGTGTACAGACCCAGGGTAACCTACCAGGGGCTACATGAGCTGGAGATAGTGGAGTGCTATAGGGTGGACAGATACCTCCTGCAGCAAATTGTTGAGCTGTGCCGGCCACGCCTCACACACAGAACCAACAGAGGGGAACCCATCCCAGTGAATACCAAGGTATGTGTTGGCCTAAGAATACTAGCTACAGGTACCTTCCAGAGACCAACTGGTGATATGATGGGGATTTCACAGGCATCAGCATCCAGGGTACTGTACCAGTTCCTGGATGCCATGTCAGTACATGTCAGTGAGCACGTATATTTACCTAATTCCCGTGAGGCATTGGCCATCAATATGCATCTTTTCCACCAAATAGCAGAATACCCTGAGGTAGTGGGTGCAATAGACTGCACGCACATACACATCAAATCACCTCCCGGTGAGCAGGGTAGGGTCTACATCAACCACAAGGGCTTCCCCTCCATCAACTGCCAGGTCATATGCGATGCCCGGGACATAATAATGAATGTGTGTGCTGGCTGCCCTGGAAGTTATCACGATTCCCACATCTGGCATCTGACACAGCTGTACAAGAGATTTGCCAGTGGGGACATCCCTGATGGTCACCTAGTGGGGGATGCTGGATACGCACTGGAGCCGTGGCTGATGACACCCATCAGAAATGCACACACACCCGAACATGAACTCCATAATGAGGCACACACACAAACAAGAAACATAATTGAACATATGTTTGGGATGCTCAAGTCATGGTTCCAGTGCCTGGACACATCTGGTGGAGCCTTGCTGTACTCAAAATCTACATGTATCCAAATTGTCATGGAATGTGCCATGCTACACAATATGATCCTGCGAAAACAGCTGCAGCAGGAACAATATGTGGCAGGGCCAAACAGACCCCCACCATTGCCAAGGCCTGCACAGGCACATCATGACCAGGAGGAGGAACAACCTGAGCCTGCCCCAGTAGGCAGAAGGAGGTGTGCCCAGTAAGCCCTGGCATTGGCAAAGAGGCAACGCATAGCACATACACTGACTCAGTAGGAACCCTGGAAATGACACCTCTCTCTGACTTGCACATACAGTAAAGAAGATGTCTAACTTGACACTACCTGTTTTCAAACATGTATAGGGAGTGTAATATGTGCATCCAACATAGGCAGCCCTGCAGCACCACCTGAGGCATGAGTCCCTATTTTAAGCAATATAAAGCACTGCTAAGTATATATTACCAATATTGAGCATATTTAAATACAATTGCATGTAGCTGCACACCACGCTAACCAGCACAATGTTGGGCAACGTCGAGTAATGCTGGGCAACTTTGAGCAAAGTCGGGCAAAGTCGGGCAATGTTGGGCAAAGTCGGGCAAAGTCGAGCAAAGTTGGGTAAACACACTCACACCTGCTTTACTGTTCCTTAACCAGTCAGGTCTGCCCAGCAGGAAAATAAAAAGCAGTGACAGGGCTCAAACTCAGGAAACTGTGCACTATAGTCACAGTACTGAACCACTAAGCCATGACAGCATTTCACTGGCACAGACACAACTTAAGTCACTCACACATATCAGTTGGGGGGGGTCACATACCTAACAGTCACAGCCAGCAGGACAATTGTAGACAAACGCAAACACAAAACAAATGCTGTATCATGCCCTCTGAAGAGGCATATGAGTAACCTCCCCCCAGGCCTATGCAGACAGATAACAGCAGGCCAGACAGTGTGATGTGGGTTGGGTAGGCTATGAAGTCACAAACTAATATGCGTGTAATTGGAAGCTAAGGTCTGTAGTACAGTGGTATGCCTCAAGCCAGAACGATATGCAACAGTACAGACTGAAATGGAGTACCTGACATAGCAGTGCAGGTCTAGCAAATGTGTATAAGTGTCAAGTGTACACCCACAGTAACAATCAGGTGTGCCCCCCAGGGTAGAAATGTACAGATAATAGCTGTCCACCCTGTATGTAGAAATGTTGATAAGTCTATGCAAATTGACTTATGGAAGCCCTGCAGGCACAGCATGCATCCTGTCGATGTACAACACAAAGTTGAGCCCTGAAGAAAAAAACAACTTGATTTTTCACACACATATAGTATATATGCCCATAGTGGGCATGCTCACACACTTAAATTTAACAAATTTCAGTCAGCAACATATGGAATGGTCATACTGGGCATGCTCACACACTTAAAGCAAATTTCAGTCAGCAACATACTGAAAGGTCATACTGGGCATGCTCATACACTTAGGCCATGTCTGAGTACAGCAGTGAGCCACACATATCTGCCAGTTGCAGTTCTTACTCCAGACACTTATCACTATTCACCAATCCTACCTTGCGCACACAGTGATATGAAAACAGACCCATATAATTTATTGGACCCCTGTCATAATCAAACTATGTACTACAAGTACTTAAGTTGTTCAATGAAAGTGAAAATGCAAAGAAGATCAATAAATCTCCGATCTGTATCATCAAGAAACAATGAGCACTCCTGACATTATCCAAGCCATGTTCTGGCAAAAATATTGCCAAAGAGTCCATAGAGAACCATGAAGCTTTCTTTCGCTATGTCATAAATATCAATGCAAACTCATATATGTTCTGAGTCAGTGCAATGTGTAAATGAATACATGTACATGACTGACATTGCCAACATCTTGTCAGACAGGTTCATACATATTTACCCCCCTCTCACTAACAAAAGGGCCCATTACCATACCTAGAGACTGTGGAAACCCAGAAATCACATATACAATGGTTAAACAGCTCTACCCAAACCTAAAAACATGGCGTCTATGGGATGACTTGGTTTCCCTGGCTGTGTCATATGTGAACTCCAAAAAAAAACAGACTCTGCACCTGAACAGTCTGTTGAGACACACCCTCTGTACAGGATATGAAACTGTTGAATGGGTTACAGCAACGTTTGGCACACTCCACAAGTGTTGGTGCACAACAGACCATGGGAACTATAGTCTTATAAGCCTAATAAGCCTGATCTGCAAGGCCACGGAGTCCATCATTATGGAACTCATAAACAGAGCTATTGGGAGCCTACAAACACCCAACCCTACCCATTGTGGTTTGGTCAGGGGCAGATCATGGTTCCTAAACCTGCTAGACAGTTGTCAAGGCAGTCAACCAGGACATACATCAATGAAATGAGCTCCACACAGCCTACATAGACCTTGAAAAGCTCTTTTCCAGCATCCCACACACATGTCGTATCCACAAAATCAACAACCTGTGCATAAACACATATGTCATCTAATGGATTGCCAACTGGGGCACAGATAGATCCCACAAGGTAAGAATTGTGGTCTCCTGTTCAAGCTGGTAACAACTGCTGTCCCCCATGGCTCAGTCCTGGGAACCCTCCTGTCTGGTGTATACTTTTCAGAAATACAAACACACGAGGGCTATGTTTAGCAAAGTTTGTGGATGACTGCAAAAAGGTTGTCATAATCGATGTTTGGGACAACAGAGACATCCTTAAAAAGGGTGTCAGTCAGATAGTTGTGGTTTCCAAATTATGACCTCCAGCTACAGTCATACAAATACCACATAGGTGTCAACACCCTAAATATGGAGGTAATAAGGGATCTATGGACACATGTGGATAGTCATCTCTACTTCCAGAAACACATCCACAAAGTGGTTAGAAAATCATGCTATGTGTTCCCACAAATTGCCAAGGTCTTTGCATGTAGGTCAAAGGAGGTTCCCTCTACTCATCAGTCATCAGACACATCAGAGAGTATCACGGCACACTTGCGATGAATCTGACTAGGCACCTTCAGCAGCTGGAAAGACCACTGAAGCACTTCAACAAGAGGATTACTGGCCTCAAACAGTTGTCCCATGCAACAAGACTGAATTTAACTCAATCTGTACTCTGTTGCATACTGTCTACTCAGGCGATCTCTGCCTAACAGACAGGTCAACGTCCAATGCAGAACTGATGTACATGCGCTATCTGAAGTAAACCCAAGGTCACTGTGTCACATGTTCTAGGGATATCATCATCACAACAATAAATAGAACATGTTGGAGGGATATATTACTAACTCACAGACTTCCCTTGCTTTGGAACACGCTCCCAACCTACATTAAGCTGAGTCCCTAACTGACACTCATCCAGAGGAGCCTTGATGAGTGTATGTGAAACTGAACTGTCACACCATGGATCACTTCATCAGCTCTACTACACAGAGGCCTAGGGAACTAACCCCATGTGGGGTGATAGCCGCACACTCTGGCCATACTAATATATGCCTTCAGGCAGGTAGCCTATTACCTACCTATGTACCAATATATATATATATATATATATATATATATATATATATATATATATATATATATATATATATATATATGTAGGGGAACACAGTATAATAAACCAAAGATGGATGGGCAGAGATGTGTGTAAGAGAGTGACCATGACAGGGAGCCATCGAGGACTGTCCCACCCAACACACATCCCAATGGCACAAAAGACATGAGGTGCACATCTCACCCACTGTGCATAACAGCCACCAGTATCTGCAAGCATTACAGTGTATGTGGTCCATGTGCCTGCTGTACAACATGACTGTACAATGAAGTACACATCTACTATCTGTAGACATGTACCTGTCACATAGGTTCATAGGTATGTAGTAGACTATCTTCACGAAGGCATATATTAGCCTAGGCAAGTTATGCAGCTTTCACCACTCCATTGGATAGTCTACCAAGCCTTAGTTCTAATAGTTAGTACCCTAAGCCCCCTTCTATTGGGGCTGCTGATGTGATGCCTGGCATGAATTGTCTGTTTCCCATCCACTCATCAAGGTTCCTATTGAAGAATGTCAGTGAGGTGCTCTGTCTGATGTACATTGGGACTCTGTTTCACAGTAAGGCAAGTGTCTGGGATGGTACTCTCTCCCACCATCATGTTGTATTCATTGTTGTGATGAGGTTCATATCCCTGGAGTGTGTAGTGCGACTCAGTTTTGTTATCCGTAGATGGAGCATGTTCAACAGTTATGTGTTGGACATGGCTCTGTATGTTACGCAGAGTGTGTCTCTGAGTAGGTGGTACACAACGGAGAACATATTTAGTTTTACCAGTTGTGTTGCATAACACATCTGTTTGAGGCCAGTAATCTTCTTGGTGAGGTACCTCTGTGGTCTCTATAGCTGCTGGATATGCTTAGTTGAGTACATCCAAAATGGTGCATTGTACTCAATGATGGGTCTGATGACTTAAGAGTAGAGGGCCACACCTACCTCTTTTGATCCTGATGCAAGCCCTTTGTTGATTAGGTGGGCCACATAGGATTTCCCAATCACTTTGGCAACATGGTTGTCAAAGTAAAGATGGCTATCTACTTGTGTCCCCAGATCCCTTATTACCTTGTCAGTTTTAAGGGGGTAACACCTATGTGGTAGTTTGTGGGTACTTTGTTTTCACCAAAGGGGATTACAATGCATTCTTCCACATTTAGCTTGAGGCCATGATTCTAAAACCACACATCTGTCTCATAGTGTCCTTTCTGGAGAATATTTGTGTCAGCCGGGGAATCTATTATATCAAACACTTTACAGTTCCCAGCAAACGTAGTCAACCACAACCCTCCTGTGTTGGCATGTACTTTTGAGAAGTCTATACCAAACAGGAGAGACCCCAGGACTGAACCCTTGGGGACACCAGTTGTTACCGGTGTAGAGTCTGACATGTAGCCAGCAACTCTTAATTTGTGGAATCCATCTGTGAGCCAGTTTGCAATCCATCTTGTGATGTATGGATTCATGCCCAGGTTGGTGAGTTCATCTATGATATCTGACTGGGGAATGGTGTCAAAGGCCTTAGCAAGGTATAGGTAGGCTGCATGGAGCTCATTTCAATCATCTGTAGCCTGGGTAACTGTCTCAAAGAAATCCACACAGTTCAGGAGGCGTGATCTGCATTTGACGAAGCCAAACTGGGTGTGCTCAACTATGTGAAGGTTCCCAATGTCTTTATTGTTGACTTGCATTATGATTGGCTCCATTGCCTTGCAGAGAAGACCCATCATGTTCATAGAGGGTGAATGCCAAGGGTCTTTTGTGGCCCCACACCTGTGGAGTGGGAAGAACATTGCTGTGCAACATTCTATGGGTACATATCCTGTAGAGAGCATGTAGAGAGAGGTGTAAGTATCCTTGATGAATATTGATACATCCCCACCCTATGTGGTATTTTCCAGGTTCTGATGCTGGAAGGTATGGAATGAGTAGTATCCTGGTAGTGCTGTTGTGCTCTTTGGAGCCTTGAACTAGGTCTCTGTTACTGCACCGACATCAATATTCTCCATACTGAGATGTGCCTCGAATGTGTGCATCTGGAGGCTGAGACTTCTGGCAATGAGTAGCATTTAGCTCACTTTGTGGTTATTTGTGTTGGTTACGGAGTTTGGTTTGTCCTGAGCAACCGGTGTTCCACACCTGAAGTCAACACCTCATTGGTCCGATCTGACTATAAGCTAATTACCCTACATATCCACATTCTGCCCCCACCCCCATTAAGGAAACCATGTTAAAAAATATCTCCGAAGACATCTTCATGACTCTTAAGACAGAAGTAGTGAACTTCAGGACACCCATGCAGATGGACAATATAGTTACGACTACTGAATCATACACAATTGCACTTTATAAGCACTTACATGAGTGCATGGATTGTGCTATCCCAAACAGAACCAAGATGCTATCCTCCAAGAAAAGGAAGCCAATCTGGTGGTTCCCTGCCATAAACAAACTGCACAACAGAAGGAAGAAACTGTTGCAAAAGAGGGAAAAAAACATGAGTGGAGGAGCTCCCTGGTCAGCCTCAGTAAGAAGCTGCGATCCCTGATAAAATCCTCCAAAGCTAGTTGCAAAAACAAAATCACCACTGATTCTAAAGACAACCACAAAGCATTCTATAGCTATGTCAAGAATCACAATGGCAACACTCAGATCTGCTCTGAGTTACAGCACAATGGCACTAAATATACAGACCCAACTGATATTGCCAACATCCTGGCAGATAGGATCAGTGCTAACTTTACCCCCCTCTCACCCATGAAAGAGGCCATCTCCATACTGGAAGAATGCAAAGTTGCTGTCATCACGGCTGCATAGGTGAAAACCACTCTCTAATGCCAGGAACACAGCATCCATGGGACCAGATAACATCCCAGGCTGCGTTCTACACGAACTATAGAACGAACTGGCACCACACCTAAGTACCATGTTCAATCATAGCCTCATCTCAGGCTTTGTGCCTGCTGAATGGCGCACAGCAATGGTTATCCCACTACACAAGGGGGGAGCCACCACAGACCCCAGGAACTAGCATCCCATTAGCCTGATGAGCCTGATCTGCAAGGCCATGGAACGTATCATCATGGAACTTATAAACAAAGACATTGGCAACCTCCAAACTCTGGACCACAACCATTTCAAGTTTGTAAAAGGCAGATCATGTCTCCTAAACCTGATAGACTTCCTCGAAGCAGTCACCAAAGCCGTAGACAAGGGTAACATGGTTTACACAGCCTATCTAGATCTTGCCAAGGCTTTCGACACCATTCCCCACTCTGGAATTATAGATAAACTCACTAAACTAGGTATAAATCCCTATGTCACAAGATGGGCTGCCAACTGGCTCACTGACAGAACCCACACTGTGAAAGTAGCAGACTCCAAGTCCGACTTCAGACCAGTGACAAGTGGAGTACCACAGGGTTCAGTCCTGTGTCCTGTTCTGTTTGATATCTACTTCCCTGAAGTACAGGCTAACACAGAAGGTCTTTGGCTAATGAAGTTCCCAGATGACTGCAAACTAGGAGCCATAATCGAAACTACTAATGATGTGGACATCCTACCAAAGGGCCTCACTAAGACAGATGCCTGGTGTCAAAGCCATGGCCTCAAGCTCAATACCAAAAAGTACATTGTCATCCCCTTTGGTAAAAACTCTGTACCCATGAACTACAACATAGGCAGTAGTATACGTAACACTGAAAGTGTGATAAGAGACCTTGGGACACAGGTGGTCAGTAGACTCTCCTTTGATAATCACATCACCACAGTAGTCAGGAAATCCTTTGACATGGCACATCTAATCACAAAAGGCTTCTCATGCAGAAAAAAAGAGGTCATTGTTCCCCTCTACTCATCAGACATTAGATCCTTTATAGAGTACAATGCCCCTTTTGGTATGTACCTCACAAGACATCTACAACTGGAAAGCCCGCAGAAATACCTCACAAAGAGGATTAGCGGCCTCAAATACATGCCCTACACAGACCATCTCAAAACACTCCAGCTTTACTCTGTCGCATATCGCCTACTCAGAGGTGATCTCTGCCTAACATACAAAGCTATGCCAAACACAGAGCTGTTGGACATGCTCCACTTAAAGAAATCCCAATCTCTCCGAGCTTTGGCCCCAAAACCCAGACTGAAATACAAAAGGAGGGGGTGCATCCATTTTCATAAAGGATACCCACACCTCCATGTTAGTGACACAGCACGAGGCCTCGGAGACCATCCAAGTGCAACTAACAGTGGGCAAAGCTGCTTATCAGATCATATCCTGCTACAGATAAAAAAAAACAGAAAAAAGCTCCGAACCAAGAAATGCAACAAATCCAAAGCTGGGAGGGAAACGAACCAGTCCAACAATAGCTCGCTCACAACTTTTATTCAAAAATGAAAGAAAATATGTAATCAAGTGCTTTCGCCTGGGTAAATACCAGGCTTTATCGAGATGAGGTTCATTTCCCTCCCAGCTTTGGATTTGTTGCATTTCCTGCTACAGATCACCTACCTTGTCTCAGGACCCTCAATCAGCATTCCTGAGAACACTGGAAAATATAAAGGTCCTACCAAACACCATGATATTGGGAAGTTTCAACTACCCAAACATTGACTGGGAGAATTACTCAAGTACAAACTTCTTTGCCCAATGCATCCTAGAGTTTATAAACTCAAATGCCCCGGAACAGCTGGTCACCATGCCCACTAGAGGTGACAACATACTGGACCTGATCATCACCAACATGGGGGATCAGTGTTCCACACCAGAGGTTAACCCCTCGCTGGTAAGATCAGATCATAAAGTAATCACACTGTACATCCACATCCCAACCCCACCCCCAGTCAAGGAAACCACTGTGAAAAACTTTTCAAAAGCAAACTTCACACTTCTCAAGACCGAAGTGGAAAGTTTCAAAGCCCCCTTGCTACAGAATAATGCTATCCAATCCGCAGAATCCTTTACAAGTGCATTATATGAGCATATACAGGGATGCATGGATTGAGCCATCCCGAGTAAAACCAAGACTCACTCCTCCAAAAAGAGGAAACCAGTCTGGTGGTCCTTGGCCATAAATAAGCTATACAACAGAAGGAGGAAACTACTACATGATAGAGCAAAATTCCAAAAACGCATCACTGATCATTATTAGCAAGAAACTATGATCGCTCATAAAATCATCCAAGGCCAGTTTCGAAAGAAAAATTGCCAAGGAATCTAAAGATAACCACAAAGCCTTCTTTAGCTATATCAAACATTTAGGTGGCAACTCTCAGATATGCTTTGAGATACTGCAAAATGGCAAAACATACACTGAACCAACTGACATTGCCAACATCCTGCCGGACAAGTTTAGTGCAAACTTCACCCCCCCCCCCACCCCCAAAAGGGCCTGTGTCCATCTCAGAAGAATGCAGAGCCTCAGACATCATGGACATGCAGGTAAAAACAGCCCTCTCCAAAGCTAAGAACACAGCATCAATGAGACCGGATGGTGTCCCAGTCTGCGTCTTACACGAGCTCCAAAAGGAACTAAACCCTCACCTAAATTCACTGTTCAGACTCAGCCTTACCACAGGCTATGTACCCAAAGAATGGCATACAGCAACAGTCATCCCACTCCACAAAGGTGGTGCCACAACAGAACCTGGGAAGTATCGCCTTATAAGCCTGACCAGCCTGGTCTGCAAAGCTATGGAGTGAATTATCATGGAACTCATAACCGGAGACATTGGGAAGCTCCAGACACTGGACCCTACCCAATTCGGCTTTGTTAAAGGCAGATCCTGCCTCCTAAACCTAGTTGACTTCTTTGAAACAGTTACCAAGGCCATAGATGAAAGGAAGGTAGTCCACACAGCCTACCTGGACCTCACTAAGGTCTTCATCACCATTCCCCACTCTGGCATCATAGACAAGCTTACCAGCTTGAACATTAACCCCTATGTCACGAGATGGGTGGCCAACTGGCTCATGGATAGAACACATATGGTCACAGTTGCAGGTGCCATGTCCGACTCTAAACCAGTCACAAGTGGCATCACACAGGTCTCGGTCCTGGGACCCCTCCTGTTCAGTATATACTTCTCTGAGGTACAGGCAAGCATGGGAGGACTATGGCTGACCAAGTTCACAGATGACTGCAAACTGGGGGCCATAATCGACTCTCTGACTGACACAGACTTCCTCCAGAAGGGTCTTACAGAGACAGATACCTGGTGTCAAAACCATGGCCTCAAGCTGAATGCCAACAAATGCATAGTCATCCCCTTTGGAAAAAACAAAGTGCCCACGAATTACCACATAGGTGGTAATCCACTAGGTATGGAAAATGTAATTAGGGACCTGGGGACCCAGGTAGATAGTAACCTCTCCTTTGATAATCACATTGCCAAAGTAGTTACATATTCCTTGTACGTAGCCCACCTAATCACAAAAGGGTTCACCTCTAGATCAAGAGAGGTCATTGTGCCCCTCTACTCATCACTCATTAGGCCCATAATGGAGTACAATGACCCATTTGGTAAGTACCTTAATTGGCACATGCAACAGCTGGTAAGACCACATAAGTACCTCACCAAGAGGATCATGGGCCTCAAAGAGATGCCCTATGCAGCTCGACTAAAGAAACTCCAGTTCTACTTGGTTGCTTACTGCCTGCTCAGAGGTGATCTATGCCTGATGTATAAGGCCATGTCCAACCCGGAATTAATGGACATACTCCACCTCAAGAAAAACAAATCTCTTAGAGCCACACACTCCAGTGAATTAAACCTCAGCAAAGCAATAAACAGGATGTGCTGGAGGGATAGATTCCTGTCCCAGAGACTTCCCTCACTCTGGAGCAGAATCCCAGTTTATGTTAGGCAGAGTCCCTCGCAGACTCTCTTCAAGAGGAATCTTGATGAGTGGATGGAAAATTGTAAATTTACCCCTGGGATCACTTCAGTGGCCCTGCTAGACAGAGGCCCAGAAAACTAATTTAAAAGGGAGGCGAAAGCCAACACATTCAAGCTTGGCTTATAAATGCCCTTGGGCAGATAGCCTAGTATCTACCTATGAACCTATGAACCTACACGTGCTAGGGACCTAAACCTTGTCACCACAATAAACAGAACATGCCAGAGGGATAGATTCTGATCCCAGAGACTTCACATACTCCAGAATAAACTACCTATCTATATCAAACAAAGCTCCTCATTAGCACTCCTCAAGAAAAATCTTGATGATTGGATAGGAAAAAGGAAATTCACCCTGGGGACCGCTTCTCTGTCTTTGCTCGACTGTGGCACAGGAAAATATATTTCTTGGGTGGCAAAAGCCAGGGTACCTTTTTGGCTGGGCTTGTATAGGCCCCAGGGCCGATAGCCTAGTGCCTACCTATGAACCTTTGAACCTTGCCTAAAAAAGGTAATATGGGGACAGCAAGAGCCTTGACCAGTATTCAGAAGCATAGGGGCGACAGATGCAAACCATCTGTAGCGAAGCAACAAGGCTTGTCTATCATGTCATCACAGGCAGACAGAGACTGGATCCCCTTTGAATGACATCAGTAGCTCAGACAATTGTTGAAGTTTATCATATTTCCGTTATATTGCAGTATCATGTAGGTGAAGGTAAGATGCTACTCAAGGTTTGACCCTGTGTGTGTAGGCATGTGGTGCATCAACCCATATATGATATGGTCATGGCCTATGCATACAATACACTCACAATACACCTAGTATTATAAACCTGCTGAGGTTAGCAAATGTGAAAAAAACCTTTGTGCAGACTGTCAGCAAGTAATGTCTGTATTGCACCCTGTAACTCCATATTGCTTGCTGAAGTGTAAAGAAGTACTTAGTTTGGATTAAGAACACTGCACTTGCCAACTGTGTGTGTGTGTGTGTGTGTGTGTGTGTGTGTGTGTGTGTGTGTGTGTGTGTGTGTGTGTGTGTGTGTGTGTGTGTGTGTGTGTGTGTGTGTCTCCCTGGGGAGGAGCAACCTTTTTGGTGACAATACACACATCTTAAAAGTGGTGTACTCATCTTTGTCAAGTCTGATGATGTCACCAACCTACAAATATACCTGTGGTAAAGTGAAATCCCAGTGATGTGTATAGCGCTTTGTGTAAATGTGTATTGATGTAGTATCATAATGTAGTAACATAGGGGTTTGAATCCTGCACTTGCCAACTGTGCATGTGAGTGTGTGTGAGAGTGTGTGTCTCCCTGGGGAAGAGCAGCCTGTTTGGAGACTACTCACACCCCTTAAAAGTGGTATATTCATTTTTGTCAAGTATGATGATGTCACCAACCTACACATATACCTGTGGAGAGGTGAAATCCCAGTAATGTGTACAGTGCGTTATGTAAATGTGTACTGCTGTAGTATCATAATGTAATTAGATAGGGGTTTAAATCCTGCACTTGTCAACTGTGTGTGAGTGTGTTTGTGTCTCCCTGGGAAAGAGCAACCTATTTGGAGACTACTCACACCCCTTAAAAGTGGTATACTCATCCTTGTCAAGTCTGATGATGTCACTAACCTACAAATATACCTGTGGAAAGGTGAAAGTTCAGTAATGTGTATAGTGCATCATGTAAATGCATACTGCTGTAATATCATAATGTAGTTAAGTAGGGGTTTGAATCCTGCCCTTGCTAGCCGTGTTCCTCCCTGGAGAGGAGCAACCATTTTGGAGACTACTCACACCCCTTAAAAGTGGTATACTCATCTTTGTCACGTCTGATGATGTCACCAACCTACAAATATACCTGTGGAAAAATGAAATCCCAGTCATGTGTATAGCACATTGTGTAAATGCGTACTGTGGTAGTATCATAATGTAGTTAGGTAGGGGTTTAAATCCTGTACTGTGTGTGTGTGTGTCTCTCCCCGGAAAGGAACACCCTTTTTGGAGACTACTCACACCCTTTAAAAGTGGTATACTCATCTTTGTCAAGTCTAATGATGTCACCAACCTACAAATATACCTATGGAAAAGCGAAATCCCAGTAATGTGTATAGCGCATCGTGTAAATGCATACTGGTGTAGTATCATAATGTAGTTAGGAAAGAGTTTGAATATCGCACTTGTGGACTGTGTATGTGTCTGTGCACCAGGTGTCTGACACCGTTGGCCAATGTGGTGTGGGTTTTGATTTTTCTAGTGTATAACATATCACAATGACAACTGTATGTGCATTACACATGTAAGATAGCTGTGGGGCAAATCCATATATATACATGTGACCTCAAATATTTCATAGGTGGGTACTCTGCTTTCTCCATGAACTCATGTGTTATCTTTGCCAGAGCGTGCTGGTGCTTTCCAGACCTTAGGTCACTTCTGTATGCTTGTGAAAAGCTTAGCCACTGCAGTGATCCCTGGGCTACATCTTCCGTTTCACATCCACTTATCACGGTTTCTATTGAAGAGTGTGAGTGAGGGTTTATGCTTGAGGTATATTTGAAACCTGTTTCAAGGCAACAAAGTCTGGCAAAGATGACTAATCATTATATGTGTGCAACAACCTCTGTGGATATGCATGCAAACCCTTTATTGATTATGTGCTCCACAGAGGGATTTCCAAAACCCTTTGGTAATGTGATCATCAAAGGAGAGATTACTTAACACATGGCTCTATGGATACATTAGTACCTGTTCCACATTTTGGGGGTTACTACCTATGTGGTACTCTGGGGATACTTTGTTTTCTAAAAGTGGATAACTATGCTTTCTTAGGCTTATAGTTTTACAGCATGAGTTTGACGCCAGGTATCTGTCTGTATGATACCCTTTTGGAGGATGTGTGTGCCATCTGGAGAATAAAGTATAGCCCACAGTATGCAGTGTCATCAAACGTGGGCAGACATATCCCTACTGTGTTTGCTTGTACCTAAGAAAGCTATATGCCAAACAGGAGTGGTCCCAGGACTGAGTGCAGGTGAATACCACTTGTTACTGGCATAGAATAGTACATGGAGGCTGCAAATGTTACTGCATGTTCTACATCTGTGCGTCAGTTGTCAAGCCATCATCTAACAATCATTTATGGTCAGTCTGTTGAGGTTATGTATAATACCAGTATGTGGGATGGGAATGAATTGCTGGTGAGCTATAGTTTGGCTGTGTTGACCTACCCTCCCTCACCTATAGCCTTGTTGACTGGCTTAAAGTCTACTAGGTGGAGGAGCCATGATCTGGCATTTAGAGAACCTAAGTGGGTATGGTGCAGTGTTTGCAGGTTTATAATGTCTCTGTTAATGAGTTCCATAATGCTGTGCTCCATAGCCTTCCAGATAACATTAATCTGGCTTATAGGGTGAGAGTTTCCAGGACCTGTTGTAGTTCTACCTTTAAACAATTTATATTAACATTTGCACTGGGTGTGACGAGGGTGGGCAGGTTTAAGAATAAGTATATTAAAGGGTCAGGCCAGGTTTGAAGGTTAGTAGAACATGCCAGATAGGCAGGATTAAGTGGGTTTGTACATGTGCTGAGGAGGGATGCAGAGTATATTGTGAAACAGATGCTAAGGATGAAGCCACCAGGTAACAGGAAAAGAGGAATGCCTAAGACGAGGTTTATGGCTGTGGTGAGAGAGGACATGCAGGTGGATGGTGTGATAGCGCAAGATGCAGAGGCCAGGAAGAAATGATGTACTGTTGCGACCCCTAATGGGAGCATCTGAAAGGAGAAGAAGAAGAAGACGTTGTAGCTCAACCCTTGTGGACTGTGAACACCATTACCATGTGTCATTCCACAAGTATGTAACCTGTATAGAGGCTGCATCTGGACAGAGTGTTTAGGTGAGTGGTGACTTCATATGTCAGCTTCTGTATGACACAGCCAGCGACACTGTCCAGTACCATTGCCACTGTGGTGTGTACTTTGTTAAAGAGATGTTTTAACTAGAGTGTCTGTGAATCATCAAGTTTTACATTTTTCAGGTCTGGAAATGTGGCCCTTGTGTAATGACAGGGTGGTGAAATCCACATTCAAACTGTCTGACAAGGAATTGGTAATGTCAGTCAGATAAGTGTACTTTGTGACCATTTACATTAACTGTGACCCAATCTGAGATTTCCCCTGTAGATTATGAACAACGCTGAAGAACGCTTTAGTGTTGTCTTTGGAATCCTTGCCATTTTGTATTTTGAAGCTTGCCTTGTATGTTTATTGAGAGATTGTATTTTCCCAATGATACTGACCTGAGAGTTTATCCCTTCTTGGTATGTAACTCTTTTGGTACAACTTCACACCTTCTATTATATATTTAGTTTATGGCAGGGGTCCATGAGACTATTGCACTTTTACTGTATAAGTAAGAATTTCTTGTGTTTGTGATAGCACGGTCCATGCAACCCTGTAGGTGAACAGTGTGCATTAATAAAGGATTATGCAGCTGGGACAGTGTTAACCTTAGTAATGCAAACCAATGACAGATAGCAACAACAACATCACACACAGCACAGTGTCAGCCCATGTCATACACACATATGTGTACTCAAGTTCCAAAATGTGTGTAATACAATCCATACTGGCCACCAATAGAAAGTATGGAGTGTTAACGCTGGCCAATACAGGGCATGTCACCCTGCCCATGTGTCCAATATGCACGTACATGCAGACAGTGTACCTCCACCATGTTCACAAATGTACACCTTCAGACCTGTGCTGCACAAACCCCACACTTACTCTCCACTGCATAACACATGCTGACACAACTACACACATCAGCCAAGTGACACATGGGCAAACAAAACACAATTTGAATAAACAATGGTGGAAACAATACCACATTGCTAATTACAGCTTTAATGCATCATGCCTGCTCAGCTACACCTTCAAGGATATCATTATACTTTACTGCTGACAACATGCTACACATTCAACCATTGCTATACTTTATTAAAGTCACCCTGTGCATCACCACCATGTTAGCCTGTTCCTGCATCAATGTTACAGATGACAGGAGGTGGCACAGGTTTCATCATATGCACAGGGTGTGTTGTTGGTTTGCCAGAGGCCTACAATGAGCCATACAATCGACATGTGTGTGTGAGTGTGTGTGTGATGGCCATGAGTACTGTTATGGGCCAATGTTGATGTAATGTATGTGGATATGTGTTTGCCCTAGGTTTCTGGTTTATGTATGTGTGTCTCTATGCACACAGTTCCACCATGTGGCTGCCATATATGGGGATTTGTGGACAGCTACAGACTGTACCTGGCAGGCTTTACAGATCACCAGCTCTGGCCATGTATTCGGAACATGTGTCTGGCAGAGGTGCTGCAGACAGTATCAGGTACTAATCCAGACTGGGTTCTCTCTGAAGAGGTTGACATATGTCCACTGGATCCCGTTTCCTTCTGGGACTGGCCAGAGCCACGTGCACGTGGTCTTCTAGGATGGTCTATGGACAGCCCCCCACAACATTGCTGGGGCTGGTACTGACACTACGGGAGCGGCTGTGACTTGCTAGACATCCACAGCACCCTCCAGCTGCTGATGTTGCTGGCATACGTCCCTGTCAACATCTCAACCATCCCGCACTGTCCTGACACATGGACATGACATTGTGGAGGACATCCAATATCTCACCCCAATGTCTATCAATGACCTCAGTGTAATTACGTATGTCACCTGCTAGGTCATGGATACTGTCATTTACAGAGGTGTTATGAGCCCTCTGTGCCCTTAGTGCCTGTCTGGTGTACCGCTCCATTCATGCCTGTGCCTCCATGACAGCCTGGAACATGCATGTGGTAGAAAGAGGTGTGGCACATCTACCAGGGGCATGATGACCAGCAGTGTTCTGACGAGAACCCCTGGGCATCTGCCTATGTGGTACCATTCCAGACATCTGGCTATGGTTGCTGTGTCCTGATACATGTGCCATAGATACAACACTGTCCTGGCCAGTGCCAATCGTACACTGTCCCTCAGCTAAGGGCAATGGTGATGATGGATGTACAGGCAGTATGACTGTGTGCATGGATGGGGTGGGGACTTGTGTACTGTCAATTGGTGGCCCAACAGACCCTGACAAACCTGCTTGTGCCTCAACACACCTGTCCTCATGAACACTGTCTGTCTCAGTGACATCAGGTCCCCTGCTGTACTGAATCAGCCCCACCTCGACACCTGTGAGAGGAAAACAGGAATCACACTTTAAGACCAGAACATGATGTCAGACCACATGCACACAAATGCACATGCGCAAATGCACACATGGACACATGGGCACATGCACACATGCACACATGCACAAATGCACACATACACACATGCGCACATGCACACATGCACACATGCGCACATGCACACATGCACACATACGCACATGCACATGCGCACATGCACACATGCACACACACAAAAATACACTCCTCCCTAAAGCAGACACACACAACACCAGCCATCTCAGAACATACACAATAGCAGGTGATGGTGAGGTACAGTATCACAAACAAAACAGTCATATCACACATGTCAGCATGCAGGACATATGTTGCTCAACAGCATGCAGTGCAAGTGTAGAGAGTCCTTGTTACTAACAGTATACATGGCTTTGATGCATGCGTTTTGTTATTAGGTGACGGGCCTCCCTTTGGAACACAATGCATACATGGACACAACATTGCTGTGCAGGTATTCAAAACTCAATAGCATAACAAGACATATATGTCTCAGTTGTGCAAATGGTGATTGCTATGCATATTGTTTAGAGGTGCATATGTGTGCACACACACAACATTAAGGTGCATAGCAATGTGTATAGCAATGAAAGCTATGTGTAGTACTGTGGTTACAATAACTGGATGTGGTATAGTACCATAGGCCATCATCATGAAGCATCATGTGGTCACTCAAGGCTACAAATGTTTCCCAAACTAGCACTACTCATGCTGTAACAGAACTGCACTACCTTGGCTACATTCCCCATTACACAAACAGTTGTTACATGAGTTTGTAAGGAGGCCAATAAGGAGCATTCCCTGACATCAATGTGTAGTGTGTTGCAGAGTGTTGAAATGCCCCATAATAGGCCTCTACCCCTCAGGTATATTATGTGTAATGTGTGGATGAGATTTTGGATACTGGAGTGTGTCTTTACAGAGGGTTTGGGAATCCTTTATGTGTAGCATGTTAAAATGCTCTGTGTATGACATAGATGTGTATGTTATGTGCATGTTGAATATCAACTGTGCCTATCCAATGGTCACTACAGTCTAGCCACATTTGTTTGAGATGGTCTGGGTATTGCATGTGTTTGAGGCAGCTAATCACATTAGTGAGATGTGCGTGGTCTTACACCAAACATGCACAGCATGCATTATGAGTAGGTGTGTTAACTGTGTACACGGCCTACACCTTAACTATGACATGCACTTTTTATTTACAATAATAAATGTAGAACACATTCAGCAGCATCTGTCCACTGCCTTGATGTCACCCCAGGGGGACCTACATAGAGATGAGACTTGTCAGTGGCCACAACTGTGGCATTGCTACTGTGTGTTTGCAATCTTAAGGTACAACAACATTTTACATTCACAGGGCGACATATTATGTTCCAAATGATCAGTATTGCAAAACAACAGGCTCCACATCTTTTAATGACACACTCCACATCTCACATATGCATGATCTACCAATACAGATAACAGTAGTCTACAGATATGCCATGTTATCTGCATGCTCCATGTGTGCTTTCTGGGTGGCTCCAACCTCCATCATGGTGTATTTCTGCTGCTGTTGCTGTTGGGCAGGTGCCACAAGGCTCAGGAGCATCTCCTCCACTCTGGTGAGCAGTGGGTGGATATTAACACCACCTCCTGTTGCAAGCTGTTGTCTCCGCACATCAGCAGTTCGCTGACGGACATGTCTGAGAAGATCACTGCAGTGGTGACGTACCTGATTATATGTCCGGTTATGCAGACCTACTTCATTTACCCTGCGGACAACATCTTGCCACATTGCAGTATGCTCCTGCTGGTCTTGGCTGGTTCCTGAGAACATGAGACTGTAGTGTTGAATCATACTGGTAGTAATTATGTCATCTTCAGCACTACTGTAAGTGGGGTTCCTGTGATGTGCCATGATCCCTGGAAGACATAAATACAAAAATATGTCTGAGCAAGTCATATGGCACATTTAACATTATACAGTACAGAGATCACTGAACTGCCATATATAGCAACCTATAAGCTAACCAAGAGTGAAACACTTTAACTGCCACTTATTACTGCTCACCCCATAACTGCTTGGAAGTGCCTGGCTCACTCTCGATCTAATGAACCATGTTCTGCACAGCAACAAAATAAAATCAGTATATAAGACTATACAAGAGTACCTGGCACACTGTATGCAACACGATGCACCACCTAGCCACAGCAGATATACATCAAGCTGATGTGTAAAGAAATATATCATCCATCACAATGAGTGTAAGGTCCAGTAAATGTATTACTATTATACCACACAACTTGTTAATGGCAAGCCCGTGTCCAAAATATGTGCACAATTAGGAATATAGGTCGCATACTGCTGTAGTACACTATGAATGTTGCTAGATAGTCCCTTATATGTTTACCACACATATGTCAAAGGACATGTTACAGACATACCCACACACATCAGACATAATTACAGCACACAAAGGTATGACAGCCCAGATAAGCTTTCAGTGTGTACTATTCAGTACAATGTGTCAGTACTTACACAACCTTAATTTTGAGAAATGTAATCTGTGATGAATACAGGGACCACACAAAACAGTGGATGCAAGCAATGTGGACATACACCATACTTTGCTGTACAGGCCCAGAGCTTCAAGTAGTACTACAGAACACACAGAATTTGGATTCAACATCAGTACCAATCAATAATCATAGATGTAGTGCTTTAGCCTCTAATGACACACCCTAGATAAAACCAAGGGGCTTAATCACACTGAATGCAATAGCACTTTCTCTGCCTAGCAACAGAATACACAACTTTTGCTAGGATCAAAGCAAGGACCCATAATACCATGACATAAACAGTTTCCCACTAAGCTATCCCACAGATACATATCTTTAACGTATTCACAAACACATTGACCATCACAGTCAGTTAACAGTACAGTGAATGTATTGCAACAAGTAGATGTAGGTGTGTATGAGTATATATAACTATATATATATATATATATATATATATATA
Source organism: Protopterus annectens (assembly GCF_019279795.1). Taxonomy (NCBI): domain Eukaryota; kingdom Metazoa; phylum Chordata; order Ceratodontiformes; family Protopteridae; genus Protopterus; species Protopterus annectens. The sequence goes on along the minus strand of NC_056728.1, from coordinate 670,633,575 downwards.
TATATATATATATATATATATACATGTATATATATATATATATAACTATATATATATATATATATATATATATATATATATATATATATATATATATAGATAGATATATATATATAGATATATACATATACACATCCATTGGTGTAGATATACATATATATGTAGGCACATATACATTTCACCTTTCACAGTGAGAATATCAATTATACAAAGGATGTGAGGTGTACAGTAATGTAATTAAATTCCACAGTCTTGGGATAAATGCATTGAAGGCGTTCACAGCCCAGATAGCTTTAGCAGGCCTCTCTGGCTTCAACGTTGCAAAGTGAACAAACCACCCACAGTGTTTATCCACCACATGTCATATACCAGCACTGTATGCTGTCTTGTTTGTCACAAACTAAAACCTACATACAAATATGTGCATACTAACCTTCACCAACATATATATCTCCACCCTTCATAAACAGTTGCAATATGTCCCCTGCTCTATGCACATATACAGATGTGAATATATATGACACATATATATTTCTCTGTATGTGTGTGGCATACACACACAAGGTCCACACTGTTGTAAGTCCATGGACCTCACAGGTGAACTGTTGGGCCTTGCTGCAACACAAACAGGTGTCACATGTGAACACACACTAACATTAGAGGGGATATATATATCTGCAAATGCTAGATAAGCATACTAGACTGCTACAGCAGTTGCCAATGTTAAGCTACACTTTAATATGACTACCATGCATGTGTTGCTCTGTCACACCCATGTTTATATAATGGCAGCGTTAATCCCCCCAACAGCCATTGGCCACACTACTGTACAGAACACAGATAACATGGATCAGATCTTTGACATTTAATGCTGAGTTACACATTTCACAGGTATGTCCTACTGCCCACAGGTACTCACTGTATTGTCCATAGCAGTAGTTAAGCAGGGCATCTGTGCATAGATAAGTACTGCTGCCACATATGAATGGTTCACATTATGTAGACTACTCCTCAAAAACATCTACTACATGCCAGTAAATACATATGTGTCACATACCTTTCCTTTGTATAATTTGGTAATATTTCTTTTTCCTTTTCTCTTTCTCTGTCTCTCTGTCTCTCTCCCTCTCTCTCTGTTAGTCTCTGCAATAGAGTAATTGAGTTTGTTGGCAGAGATTGCAGCCAGCTTTTGTAGGTATTTGCACATGAGCATGTGATGGCCTCTGCACCAATTAGTCACCACCATTTGCTAATTGCATGCAGCCTGCTGTGTAATAATTGCAGTAATCACTGTCATAGCAACCCAGTACTATAAATTGCTAACTCAGGTAGGTGTGGCTCTTTCAGCTTTCCAAGAAGGAGATCATCCTTGTTTGCTGTGGACATCATTGTTTATGACAGAAGGTTGGTATAGTTCTTATATCAGAAGCCAATGATGTAGCCAGTGATTTACATTTTGTACTCAGACCTAAATGTTGCTGCTTCCAGTACACACTCGTCAGTGTAGAAATGTACTCATTCCTCAAAATGCTAACCCAAGATACATGGTAGGATGTACTTCTTTTCAAATTTTACAATTAACTGCCATACAAAGCTAGTTAGAATTGTTTGTGAACTGCTATACTGTGAATATTCATTTACTCAGTTCTAAACAGTTTGTGCTTTTTTAGTGTTGACATTAGTACAAGCGGCTCAAGAAAACTGAACACATTTCAGTACAGTGAGTATGCTTACCCACATCCTTGGTAGACCCTGCACACACAGGTATATTCTACATTTGGGTAGGGATGCAGAAGTACAGAGAGCGTAAGTATTATTGTGTGGATTTTATCTTGCTGGACTTACAGGGTTGCTTACAGGGTTGCTGTGTACATGTTAGTTTATAAAGGCAAGTAGTCTGTCTGCATAACTCCCAACTGTGGACCTATCCACATGGTAACCAGAGATTGGCCTGTTATTCTTTGTCTGTGCACCACACAGGTCTTTTCAGCAATAGAGCAATGGCATTGTTACAGTTGGTTGCTACCAGTACATGGCTACATCCTTTTGTATTTCAGTGTTGTATTCCTACATAAGAGTATACTTCCAGAACTCCTTCCAAAGCTATTTGCACAGTGTGTAACAGCAGAAAGGCTGATATGCCCCTGTGTTTCTGCCTCTGTCAGACCTCTCAAACACTCAGGTACATATTTGAATAGACTCAGGGAAAAGTAGAGAAAAAGTCAGGGACACCTTTAAAATATTAGTGCCATTAAGTTGAGACTTTGAGAGAATCAGAGCATATGGATTAATACACCTTTTCAGAAGGAAAAGAAATGTCTAACTCTTAATTATTGTCATTACTCATTATGTGTAATTCACCACCTTTCTGGCCAAAGTCATTAGTTTTCAGAGGGATTCAGAGGGACAGAGCTAAATTTTGTTTCAAAATCAGGGACATCCCTTAAAATTAGGGACAGTTGGGAGGTATGGCCTCTGCCCTAAACAGATATGCCAGTGTTTGTCCTGCTATGATACTGTGTGGAGGTTGCAAAGTGATGGTGTAACATTATTTCCTGCTAGAATGGCTGCTTCTCTTATCACAGTCATGTAATGTAATCCCACAACAACTGTTGGTAAAGATCTACAGAACAAGTTGTGTCGTATGGCATTACTATTTTTCATTTACATTCCCTCATTCTGATTTATGATATATTTATTTCAGCACCAACTTGTATATCTACTGTGGCTTAGTGGTACTTCATGCAGTGTAGTGTGTGCAAGGTCCAGGGTTCGAGACTGACAGAGGTGTTTTATTTTGCTGCTGAGCAGAACAAGGGCCCTCACATACAGAGTGACTAAGACACTTTTAAGCAGTTGCAAGTGGGTTTGTGCAGGTTTGTGCGATGCTTAGCAATGCCTAGCTAAGCGCAAACAAGTCCACACTCGCGCAATCCCACTAACTACTGCTTAATAGTGCTTACTCCCGCTAACCCCCACACTCATTTCTTTGAAAGAAAAGAAAAATGGGGAGATAGGAAAGTGGTGACAAAGGGGCACAAAGAGGGAAAGACAGTAGGGAAAATAGCTTGGGATGTGCAGGACGGGTGTAGGAAAGGTCCATAGCTGCCCATTTCTTTAACAGCAACAGCTGTACATATGGAATAAATTTGGAGGTACATATGAAACCTTCAACCCCTGAGAGAGGGGTGAGAACAACAAAGTATGTTGCAATGCCAATTAAATTACATTTTATGTGTCCAGAGGACATGTGCGCAAAATGGGCAGCTATGTATGGAGCATGATTTTTTTTTTTTTTGGGAGCAGATTGCCCTTATATTTTTTTTCAGGTGAGAGTGGAATGTGGGGTAGGGGAAGTAGGTATATTTGGGGAGGTAGGTTGGGGAGGTAAACAAACAAGACGAACAAGATGCATACAGGGGTGGAATATGACAATTGGTGGGTGAACACCATTGATGGGGAGGGATGCTTGGAAATCGCAAGCCCATGAGCCCACAGATGGCAACAGTGGAACTGAGATCCCCACCCATGGGCAGTCACCACTGCACCTTCACAGCCCAGAGGATAGCTGTGCTGGGGGCTGTGTAGGACGGGCAGGCTGACCCGGGAGTTGCGCAACTCGTGCCTCAAGCTGGCATAGAGGGTCTGCAACAGAACGCTCAATCTCTCTATGCATCACAGCACGGACCGTTCGAAGGGTGATAGGTGGCCCTCCTCCACCCACACTTGCACGGGGGCTGAGTCCCATCCCCTGCAGTGCTTCCACCCGAAGGTGGCACAGGGCCAATGGAGGAGGAGGTCCCAGGCTAGGCACCGGACCTGCTGGTGCCAGGTGCCATGGCCAGCTGAGGTGGGACAGGTGGGTCCGCTGGGACCGGCCTTCCCATACGAACTATGTTTTGGAGAATTTAATAAAGATATGGGTTAGTAACAGTCAACTAGCATTCCTAGTTAGTTATAGCAGCTTGCAGAAGTATCCCCATTAACCCAACACACCAGAGTTTCAACAGTTGAAAAGCAAGCATAACACATGCATATATAGAACAATAGTGGACATTACAACAGCAAGCAGGTTTAATTGATGGCAACAGGCCACCAATATTGTGGTATTTGAACAGGGCACATGCATAGAAATAAATGCAAATATTTATAAACCAATAGGACATATGTCCCAACAAATGTTTTGAGATTAGTCATACCCATTGAGGTGTGGAATTGCATTTTTTATGCACATACAGTAGGGTGGAAAAAGATAGCTCAATTAACAATTTATATATCCTTCTAGTTTACACTACATTCCTATTAACTGCAGTTATATGTCCCTTACATGCATTATTACACTACCCAATATCCTTCTATTGTGCAATTGGATTTTGCTAGCTCATTATATACATGAACTGTATCTGACATACAAACTGTCCAGGATGCAGATGTTACTGCTACATATTTTGAGAGTTACTCACACACACTACTGCTGAGATGGTACACTGACAGCTGTACTTTCATAGAATTATCTAGATATGTTCAGGTGAAATTATCAGTTATATATGAACAGCTTCCTACATTTCTGGCAGCACACTGATATTTCTGGGGAACACAATACCAAGCTACTCATGTGCTAGATTAACCTGTACATGCTGGGCATGAACCAACAGTTGAGGTCTGTAAATATGCATAAAAGCTACTGGCACTCCCTTCATCCACTTTATATGGGCCTACCCAAGTGTGGGTTAACACTGCTTAATACAACAGTACTATTTCTAAAATGCAACAGTACAACAATATATCAAAGAAAATCACAGAGAAGCACTCCAGGAATTATATCTTTATTAAATAATTATTACACCTTTATTTATTGAGTTAAAACACTTTTTTGAAGGCTCTCTCATTTATTTTATATAAGAGTACATGCAGAATAATTATTAAAGAATTATTATACCTTTATTTATTGGGTTAAAACACTTTTCTGAAGGCTCTCTCATTTATTTTATATAACAGTACATGCAGAATAATTAGTAACCTGCCTGGTGATGCAGCTTTTCAGCCTATCTTCATGGGCTTGCTGATTCATAGCCCAGACACCTGCAGCTGTGAAGTAAATGCAGTGATATTGAGACATACCTATCCATAGTATAGACAAGCATAGCAATTCTTAACTACTTAATACAATGGCTACTTACTCAGTACTGAGGCATTTGCCATCCCACGGGCCTCCTGGATCCAATGGTCCAGTTGATCCTCCTTACGTCACTTCAGGTCAGAGTAATGGTGCCTGACCTGCTCACCAGTCCGAGGAATGCCAGTGGCACTGGTAAGATCACAAGCTAGACAGTTCCAGGCCTCCATTTTGTATTGGGTGCCCTGGTACTGACCTCACAGAAGTCTTTCCTCATAATTGTGGACAAGGAGCCAAACCATTACTTTGGTCTCCTCAATGCCCCAAAGTTGCGCTCAAAATCAAGGGCCTTCTCCAACACCAGCCATGCTGACTGCAGAAGGGAGCTACAACCAGTTATGACAAATATTCCCGCCTGTGGAGCTTAAATATGCCTCATTTCCCACTCTTATTTGTGATTGTCCAGTTTTGAAAGAACTCAGCTGTAGGCACACCTGCTTAGCTGGTGTTAGCAATGTTTAATATTCCTTTGATAGATATGTGTCTGTTGAAAGTGCATGGTTATGAAATGCAGTCATGGCTTAGAGGTTATGGACTGTGACTATAGTGCACAGTATCCTGAGTTTGAGCCCTGTCACTGCTTTTTATTTTCCTACTGGCCAGACCTGAATGATTAAGGTACAGTAAAGGAGGTGTGGCCGTGTTTAGCCGACTTTGCTCAACTTTGCCCAACTTTGCTCAGCGTTGATTGACATTGCTGGTTAGCACGGTGCGCAGCTTCACACAAACATGTTCTGGTTGCGCTAGTTGGCGCGATGTGCTGCTCCATGCAAAGACGTTGTGCTAGTTAACGCAGAGGTCAGCTACGACCAATTAAATATAAATATGCTCAATACTGGTAAAATATGCTTAGCAGTGCTTTACATTGCTTAAAATAAGTTACTCATGCACCAGTATGCATAACCATTTCACCTTCCTATATATATATATATATATATATATATATATATATATATATATATATATATATATAATTCACTATTACATATAGCATTTCAATGCTTTTTACAAAACTTTAAATAATAAATGTCAGGAAATATTTTTGTATACAGATTTCCAACAGAAAATGGAACGTGTAGTGGTGGGACTCGAACAGGGAATGCCTCCTCTTTGCGCAAAGGCTCTAACCACTACGCTGTCGCTATTTTGCTGAATTTGCATATATTTTTCTTATTATTCTCTTCGGTGTCTAAACTGCTAACTGTAGCTAAGCAATGGGCAATCACGCGCAAATACGGGCAGCTATACTGGAAATGAAAAAAAAAAAAACATTTCTTTTACTTTTTATATTTGTACGGGTTTAATATATAGGGGAGTGTAGTGTTAGAATGTACACATGTGAGCGGACTCGCTCATGTAACTAGACATTTCCAGAGTTTCAAAATTGCAGGGACATGGATTTTTGGACTGCTCGGCAGTCCGACACGCCCCCTACACTAGTCCATGCTCTGTGTAAGCTTTAAAGTTGATGCAGCCCGCCCTCATTAATATGCATGGTGCCCTCCCATCATAGCCTTAGATTGGTGCTTCTGTGTAAGACTAATGTAGTCTTACACGGAAGATTAATAAATACTGGGGAAAAACTTTTAACACAGCTCTGAATTCAGCACTAACCTAAATACTGGATTAAACTACTTTAGAAAGGCAGGAAAACAAGTTTTTTTTTTTTGTTTGTTTTTTTTTTTTGCGTTGGGATGAATGCCCTCCCTATACCTTCAGGTATACTGAGTGTTTCTCATCATACTCAGTGAGGAACCTGTAACTAGCAATGATATGGTGGGAGGCTTTGCCAATGCTCAGGCTGGACATGGAGTAGCTCAGTTTCCATGTTTTTCTTAATCTATGTACCTTGGAGGCTGGTGGGCCTGGTGAGCAGAAGGGTGTCTGACTTCATCTTTCTGTCTTTGACTTGCAGTCTGATAGTTTCTTTTCGCCAAGAACTAAGGTAATTTTCTAGAAGCTGGTAGAACTTCTTTCTTAGCCATTCAGTATTCCTTCCTGGCCTAGTCTGTCTTTTCCATGTCCCACATTGTCCTGTGCTCCTCCTTTCTTCTGATGACTTTTGTGACTTCTTCAGTCACCTTTCTTTAAGTACCTTATTTCTATAGCTTGCTTGGCCACATATCTGTTCTGTAGTCATCCCACATGCTGTTTGGAGGTGCTGCCATTCTTCTTCTCCATCTAAGTCTGTTTCCTCCTCTACTTGTCTTGGGGTACTTGAGTGCTGAGTACTTTCTTGTTAATTCTCCCCTTTTAATTGTCTTCCATTCAGGGGTGAATTTCAGATGGAAATATTCAGCATGATTTGGGGGAAAGATCCCCCCCCCCAACAGAAGCACAAGTGGATAATATAAAGGCTGGAGATAATGCATTGGCAGGAGGTCAGGACTGAACCTTGTGCATGGGAGGTGAATACCTTAACCACTTTGCTATCTGGTCTCTTTTCCTCTCAGGCAATAACATTATACATCTTCAATCTGTAATGCTCTTTCCAGTGGTGAGAATCATACCTTGCACCTTGTGGTTGAAAGGCGTACACTATAACCACTTAACCATTTTGTCTTGCAGGTGTAAAAGAGTTTAAAAAAGGGTTTTTTAGCCTCATGATTCTCCATGCATATCAGTCTAGTCAGCCTTATGGGTCTGCAGTTTCCTGGGTCTGTTGATGGCACACCCCTGTGCAAAGGGATGACTGTTGCTGTCCTCCACTCTACTGGAGCAAAGCCTACTTGGAGGCTATGGTTAAATAGAGAGCTGAATTGGTGTGTTAGATCATGCTTGAGCTATTTACTAGGCTCCCTGGGATTCCATCAGGCTTCATAGATGCTGTGTCTCTAGCCTTAGAGAGTGCAGTGATGACTTCTTCTTTTGTGATATCAGGCAATGGAATCATAGGGGGAATTTCATCAGCAGTGATCAGAGGTGATAAAGGGGTGAAATTTAATTTGAATGTAAAGGCCAGCAAGCTTTCTATGTCTTCTGGTTGAATATAAGCACTCCCCCGGATTTATATAAGCTTGCACAGAGTGCAAGAACAGTGTAGGAGCTCACGCCAGCAATATGTCTGCTGTGCGATTTAGGTACAGCTGGCAGGGGCGTGAACGAGAGCTGTTAAAGCTACTCTTGCACGGACAGCATCATGGTATGCAAATTACCTCATTTGCTGGTGTAAGCCATGCAAATGAGGTAAATTTGCGATCCAGGAAACACTAACCTGCCCATGGAAGATTAGTGTTAGCTGCAGAAATGTATTCCTTTGGTAACGGAGTACATTTCTGCAAATAGCTAAATGGAGCTATGACAGCTCCAAATAAAGGATGCATACAGTTGAGAAAGCATGCTAATGGCCAAATATAAGGCCATTGGCATTTTAAAATGTTTAAAAATATAAAAATTTAAATTTTTTTCCCCGATCTCTAATGTTTAAGCATAGCACGGCACCTCACAAAAAAAGCCAAAAATAGACATTTTCACTAAACAGCTTATTCTGCCATGCAGGTGAATGGCAGGCTGAAAACAACATGGCCACTGAGTAGTGGTTGCTAAGGGGAGAATCTCAATGTGAGAGATGTAACCATGCATTATTAGGCAATCCTATGCAAATGAGGATAAGCATAGTGAATCCCAATTTTCCCCAGCATGTGAGGCATGTTCCAAGAGTGTAAGAGTAGGAGTACGTGAGTAAAGAGTAGAATATAGGTGACATCATGAGGGGGTGTCAAACAGGCTGTAAGCTAATTGGAGCACAGTGGCTTGTGTTTGCCCTGGGTTGCTCAGGATTGCAAGAGGCATGCCTACAGTTGTCCTATTTGAAAACCTCATACCAAAGGTGCACACTGTTAAAAGATAGGAAACTCCTTCAAACATGCACACAGTGTGTGCGAGCGTGTGCACGCATTTGCACTTGTTTGCACTGTACTGCCCCGTGTGGAAACAGAAAGGCAAAAGGAAGGAAAAGAAATAGTAAGAAGTTAATCAAGGAGAACTAGCAGAGCTGCCAGGTATAATATATCAGAATCAGCCAATTACACAGGCAGAAGACTAGCCCAGCCCAGCACTTTAAATTCTGCAAACACCATTCCCCTTTGTTTTTTTCTCAAGAACTCTGCAACACTGCAGTATACAAAGAGGGAAAGCTTAAAAAAGCTTAAGTCAGACAAAATGTTAGGGGCTGCTCTTGCTATCATAAACCAACTTGTGCAAGGTGCTGAGGGTGGTGATGTTGTGAATGCTGCTGAGCAACCCACAGTGAGGAGATGGAGAAGAGTGTACAGACCCAGGGTAACCTACCAGGGGCTACATGAGCTGGAAATAGTGGAGCACTATAGGGTGGACAGAGACCTCCTACAGCAAATTGTTGAGCTTTGCCGGCCATGCCTCACACACAGAACCAACAGAGGGGACCCCATCCCAGTGGATACCAAGGTATGTGTAGGCCTAAAAATACTAGCTACAGGTACCTTACAAAGACCAACTGGTGATATGATGGGGATTTCTCAGGTATCAGCATCCAGGGTACTCCACCAGTTCCTGGATGCCATGTCAGCACATGTCGGTGACCACGTATATTTCCCCAATTCCCGTGAGGCATTGGCCAGCAATATGCATATTTTCAACCAAATAGCAGAATACCCTGAGGTAGTGGGTCAATAGACTGCATGCACATATGCATCAAAGCACCAACTGTTGAGCGGGGTAGGGTCTACATCAACCGCAAGGGCTTCCCCTCCATCAACTGCCAGTTTGTGTGCAATGCCCAGGGCATAATAATGAATGTGTGTGCTGGATGCCCTGGAAGCTATCACGATTCCCACATTTGGCATCTGACCCAGTTGTACCAGAGACTTGCCATTGGGGAAATCCCTGAGGGTCACCTAGTGGGGGATGCTGGATATTCACTGGAGCCGTGGCTGATGACACCCATCAGAAATGCACACACACCTGAACAAGAACTCCATAATGAGGCCCATGCATAAACAAGAAACATAATTGAGCGTGTGTTTGGGATGCTCAAGTCACAGTTCCGGTGCCTGGACACATCTGGTGGAGCCTTGCAGTACTCACCAACTACATGGACCCAAATTGTTATGCTATGTGCCATGCTACGCAATATGATCCTGCAGAAACAGCTGCAGCAGGAACAGCATGGGGCAGGGCCAAACAGCCCCCCACCATTGCCAAGGCCTGCACAGGCACAGCATGACTTGGAGGAGGAACAACCTGAGCCTGCCCCAGTATGCCCGGGCCTTGGCAAGGAGGCAACGCATAGCACATACACTGACTCAGTAGGAACCCTGGAAATGACACCTCTCTCTGACTCGCACATACAGTAAAAGGGATGCCTAACTTGACACTACCTGTTTTCAAACATGTATAGGGAGTGTAATATGTGCATCCGACATAGGCAGCCCTGCAGCAACACCTGAGGCATGAGTGCCCTATTTTAAGCAATATAAAGCACTGCTAAGCACATTTTACCAGTATTGAGCATATTTAAATACAATTGGGCGTAGCTGAGCACCACACTAACCAGCGCAACACCGGGCAATGTCAGGCAAAGTTGGGCGATGTTGGGCAAAGTCTAGCAAAGTCGGGTAAACATGATCTCACCTGCTTTAACGTTCCATAACCAGTCAGGTCTGCCCAGCAGGAAAATATAAAGCAATGACAGGGCTTGAACTCAAGATACTGTGCACTGTAGTCACAGTACTGAACCACTAAGCCATGACAGCATTTCAGTGGCATATACAGAACTTAAGTCACTCACACATATCAGTTGGGGGGGGGGTCACATACCTAACAGTCACAGCTAGCAGGACAATTGTAGACAAAAGCAAACACAAACAAATGCTGTATCATGCCCTCTGAAGAGGCATATGAGTAACCTCCCCCCAGCCCTATGCAGACAGACAACAGCAGGCCAGGCAGTGTGATGTGGGTTGGGTAGGCTATGAAGTCACAAACTAATATGCGTGTAATTGGAAGCTAAGGTCTGTAATACAGTGGTATGCCTCAAGCCAGTATGATAGGCAACAGTACAGATTGAAATGGAGTACCTGACATAGCAGTGCAGGCCTAGCAAATGTGTATAAGTGTCAGGTGTACCCCTCATCCTACGTACACCCACAGTAACAATCAGGTGTGCCCCCTGGGTAGAAATGTACAAATAATAGCTGTCCCCCCTGTATTTAGAAATGTTGATAAGTCTATGCAAATTGACTCATGGAAGCCTTACAGGCACAGCGTGCTTCCTGTAGATGTACAACACAAAGGTGAGCCCTGAAGTAAAAAACAACTTGAATTTTCACGCACATATATAGTATATATATGCCCATAGTGGGCATGCTCACACACTTAAACAAATTTAGCAAATGTCAGTCAACAACATACTGAAAGGTCATACTGAGCATGCTCACACACTTAGGCCATGTCTGAGTACAGCAGTGGGCCACACATATCTGGCAGTTGCAGTTCTTACTCCAGATACATGTCACTATTCACCAATCCTGCCTCGCGCACACAGTGATATGAAAACAGACCCATATAATATATTGGACCCCTGTCATAATCAAACAATGTACTACAAGTACTTAAGTAGTTCAAAGAAAGTGAAAATCTAAAGAAGATCAATAAATCTCCGATCAGTATCATCAAGAAACAATGAGCACTCCTAACATTATCCAAGCCATGTTCTGCCAAAAATATTGCCAAAGAGTCCATAGAGAACCATGAAGCTTTCTTTTGCTATGTGATAAATATTAATGTAAACTCATATATGTTCTGAGTCAGTGCAAAGTGTAAATGAATACATGTACATGACTGACATTGCTAACATCTTGTCTGACAGGTTCATACATATTTACCCCCCTCTCACTGACAAAAGGGCCCATTACCATAGTGTTGTCAGCTCACAGTAAGACGTTGTCCTGTTCGATTCTCAGCTAAAGTGTCTTCTGTGTGGAGACATGCGTGAATGGGCATACCTTCGTTGAAGGTTTTGCGTCAGAGCTGGCAACTCGGCATGTAAAAATCTACTGCCAATCATTAGCGGACTGGAGTTCTGCTGTGGCAACCCCTAACTGGGAAAAGCCGAAAGACACAACAACAACAACCATACCTGGAGATTGTGAAAACCCAGAAATCACATATACAATGGTTAAACAGCTCTATCCAAACCTAAAAACATGGTGTCTATGGTATGACATGGTGTCCCTGGCTGTGTCATATGTGAACTCCAAAACAAACAGACCCTGCACCTGAACAGTCTGTTGAGACTCACCCTCTGTACAGGATATGAAACTGTTGAATGGGTTATAGCAACATTTGGCACACTCCACAAGTGTTGGTGCACAACAAACCACGGGAACTATTGTCTTATAAGCCTAATAAGCCTGATCTTCACGGTCATTGAGTCCATCATTATGGAACTCATAAACAGAGCTATTGGAAGCCTACAAACACCCAACCCTACCCATTTTGGTTTTGTCAGGGGCAGATCATGGTCCCTAAACCTGCTAGACAGTTTTCAAGGCAGTTACCCAGGACATCAATGAAATGAGCTCCACATGGCCTACATAGACCTTGAAAAGCCCTTTTCTATATCCCACACACATGTCCTATCCACAAAATCAACAACCTGTGCATAAACACGTATGTCATCTGATGGATTGCCAACTGGGGCACAGATAGATCCCACAAGGTAAGAATTGTCGTCTCCCTGTTGGACTGTAAGCTGGTAACAACTGCTGTGCCCCATGGCTCAGTCCTGGGACCTCTCCTGTCTGGTGTATGCTTTTCAGAAATACAGTCAAACACACGAGGGCTATGGTTAGCAAAGTTTGTGAATGACTGCAAAAAGGTTGTCATAATCGATGTTTGGGACAACAGAGACATCCTTAAAAAGGGTCTCAGTCAGACAGTTGTGGTGTCAAAATTATGGCCTCGAGCTACAGTCATACAAATACCATATAGGTGCCAACACCCTAAATATGGAGGTAATAATAAGGGATCTATGGACACATGTGGATAGTCATCTCTACTTTCAGAAACACATTCACAAAGTGGTTAGAAAATCATGCTATGTGTTCCCACAAATTGCCAAAGTCTTTGCATGTAGGTCAAAGGAGGTTCCCTCTACTCATCAGTCATCAGACCCTTCAGAGAGTACCATGACACACTTACGATGAATCTGGCTAGGCACCTTCAGCAGCTGGAAAGACCTCTGAAGTACCTCAACAAGAGGATTACTGGCCTCAAACAGTTGCCCCATGCAACAAGACTGAAGTAACTCAATCTGTACTCTGTTGCATACTGTCTACTCAAGCGATCTCTGCCCAACAGACAGGTCCATGTACAATGCAAAACTGATGCACATGCTCTATCTGAAGTAAACCCAAGCTTACTGTGCCACATGCTCTAGGGATATAATCATCACAACAATAAATAGAACATGTTGGAGGGATACATTTCTAACTCACAGACTTCCCTTGCTTTGGAACAGGCTCCCAACCTACATTAAGCTGAGTCCCCTCACTGACACTCTTCCAGAGCAGCCTTGATGAGTGTATGTGAAACTGAACTGTCACACCATGGATCATTTCATCAGCTCTACTACACAGAGGCATAGGGTACTAACCCCATGTGTGGCGATAGCTACACACTCTGGCCATACTAATATATGCCTTCAGGCAGATAGCCTATTTCCTACCTATGTGCCTATATATGTAGGGGGAGCACAGTATAATAAGCCAAAGATGGATGGGCAGAGATGTGTGTAAGAGGGTGACCATGACAGGGAGCCATCCAGGTGTGTCCCACCCAGCACACATCCCAATGGCACAAAAGACTTGAGGTGCACATCTCACCCACTGTACATAATAGCAACTGGTATCTGTAAGCATTATAGTGTATGTGGTGCATATGGCTGCTATACAACATGACTGTACAATGAAGTACACATCTACTAGCTGTAGACATGTACCTGTCACATAGGTTCATAGGTATGTAGTAGACTATCTTCACAAAGGCATATATTAGCCTAGGCAAGTTGTGCAGCTTTCACCACCCCATTGGTTAGTCTCTTAAGCCCTAGTTCTAATAGTTAGTACCCTAAGCCCCTTTCTAGTGGGGCTGCTGATGTGATGCCTGGCATGAATTGTCTATTTCCTATCCACTCATCAAGGTTCCTAGTGAAGAGTGTCAGCAAGGGGCTCTGTCTGATGTATATTGGGACTCTGTTCCACAGTAAGGCAAATCTCTGCGATGGTACTCTATCCCAACAGCATGTTGTATTCATTGCTGTGATGAGGTTCATTTCCATGAAGTGTGTAGTGCAACTCAGTTTTGTTATCCGTAGATGGAGCATGTTCAACAGTTATGTGTTATACATGGCTCTGTATGTTAGGCATAGTGTGTCTCTGAGTAGGTGGTGCGCAACGGAGAACAGATTTAGTTTTACCAGTTGTTTTGCATAACACAACTGTTTGAAGCCAGTAATCTTCTTGGTGAGGTACCTCTGTGATCTCTCCAGCTGCTGGATACGCTTAGTCATGTACATCCAAAATGGTGCATTGTACTCAATGATGGGTCTGATGACTTAAGAGTAGAGGGCCACCACTACCTCTTTTGATCCTGATGCAAACCCTTTGTTGATTAGGTGGGCCACATAGGATTTCCTAATCACTTTGGCAACATGGTTGTCAAAGGAAAGATGACTATCTACTTGTGTCCCCAGATCCCTTATTACCTTGTCAGTTTTTAGGGGGTAACACCTATGTGGTAGTTTGTGGGTACTTTGTGTTCCCCAAAGGGGATTACTATGCATTCTTTCAAATTGAGCTTGAGGCCATAATTCTGACACCACACATCTGTCTCATAGTGTCCTTTCTGGAGAATATTTGTGTCATCCGGGGAATCGATTATGGCAAACACTTTACAGTTCCCAGCAAACTTAGTCAACCACAACCCTCCTGTGTTGGCATGTACTTCTGAGAAGTCTATACCAAACAGGAGGGGCCCCAGGACTGAACCCTGGGGGACACCAGTTGTTACCGGTTTAGAGTCTGACATGTAGCCAGCAACTCTTAATTTGTGGGATCTAGCTGAGAGCCAGTTTACAATCCATCTTGTCATGTATGGGTTTATGCCCAGGTTGGTGAGTTCTTCTATGATACCTGACTGGGGAATGATGTCAAAGGCCTGAGCGAGGTATAAGCAGGCTGTGTGGAGCTCCTTTCAATCATCTGTAGCCTGGGTAACTGTCTCAAAGAAATCCACCCAGTTGAGGAGGCATGATCTGCTTTTGACGAAGCCAAACTGGGTGTGCTCAACTGTGTGAAGGTTCCAATGGCTTTATTGTTGACATCCATTATGATTGGCTCCATTGCCTTGCAGATCAGACTCATCAGGCTCATAGAGCAAGAATGCCAAGGGTCTTTTGTGGCCCCCACCCCTGTGGAGTGGGAAGAATGTTGCTGTGTAACATTCTATGGGTACGTATCCAGTAGAGGGGATGTAGAGAGAGGTGTAGGTATGCTTGATGAATATCGATACAACCCCACCCTATGTATTATGATCCAGGTTTTGATGCTGGAAGGTATGGAATGAGTAGTATCCTGGTAGTGCTGGTGTGGTCTCTGGAGCCTTGAACTAGGTTTCTGTTACTGCACAGATATCAGTATTCTCCATACTGAGAAGTGTCTTGAGTGTGTGTGTATTAGGAGGTTGAGACTTCTGGCAATAAGTAGCATTTAGCTCACTTTGTGGTTATTTGTGTTGGTTACGGGGTTTGGTTTGTCATGAGTGACCGGTGTTCCACACCTGAAGTCTACACCTCATTGGTCTGACTTGACCATAAGCTAATTACCCTACATATCCACATTCTGCCCCCAACCCACCCCCCATTAAGGAAACCATGCAAAAAAATTACTCCAAAGACAACTTCATGTTTCTTAAGACAGAAGTGGTGAACTTCATGACACCCATGCAGATGGACAATACAGTTATGACTACTGAATCCTACACAATTGCACTTTATAAGCACTTACATGAGTGCATGGATCATTCTATCCCAAACAGAACCAAGACGCTATCCTCCAAAAAAAAGGAAGCCAATCTGGTGGTCCCCTGCCATAAACAAACTGTACAACAGAAGGAAGAAACTGTTGCAAAAGAGAGTAAAATCCCATGAGTGGAGGAGCTCCCGGGTCAGCCTCAGTAAGAAGCTGAGATCCCTGATAAAATCCTCCAAAGCTAGTTACGAAAACAAAATCACCACTTATTCTAAAGACAACCACAAAGCATTCTATAGCTATGTCAAGAATCTCAATGGCAACACTCAGATCTGCTCTGAGTTACAGCACAATGGCACAGACCCAACTGATATTACCAACATCCTGGCAGATAGGTTCAGTGCTAACTTTACCCCCCTCTCACCCATTAAAGAGCCCATCTCTATACCGGAAGAATGCTAGGTTCCTGTAATCATGGCTGCACAGGTAAAAACCACACTCTCCAAAGCCAGGAACACAGAATCCATGGGACCAAACAACATCCCAGGCTGCGTTCTACACGAACTATAGAATGAACTGGCACCACACCTAAGTACCATGTTCAGTCATAGCCTCACCTCAGGCTTTGTGCCTGCTGAATGGCACACGGTGACGGTTATCCCAGTACACAAGGGGGGGAGCCGCCACGGACCCCAGGAACTAGGGCCCAATTAGCCTTATGAGCCTGGTCTGCAAGGCCATGGAATGTATCATCATGGAACTTATAAACAAAGACATTGGTAATCTCCAAACTCTGGCCCTAACCAGTTAGGGTTTGTAAAAGGCAGATCATGTCTCCTAAACCTGATAGACTTCTTTGAAGCAGTCACCAAAGCTGTAGACAAGGGTAAGGTGGTTCACACAGCCTATCTAGATCTTGCCAAGGCTTTTGACCCCACCCCCCACTCTGGAATTATAGATAAACTCACTAAACTAGGTATAAATCCCTATGTCACAAGATGGGTTGCCAACTGGCTCAATGACAGAACCCACACTGTGAAAGTAGCAGACTCCAAATCCGAATTCAGACCAGTGACAAGTGGAGTACCACAGGGTTCAGTCCTGTGTCCTGTCCTGTTTGGTATCTACTTCTCTGAAGTACAGGCTAACACAGAAGGTCTTTGGCTAATGAAGTTAGCAGATGACTGCAAACTAGGAGCCATAATCGAAACTACTAACGATGTGGACATCCTACAAAAGGGCCTCATTGAGACAGATGCCTGGTGTCAAAGCTATGGCCTCAAGCTCAATGCCAAAAAGTGCATTGTCATCCCCTTTGATAAAAACTCTGTACCCATGAACTACAACATAGGTGGTAGTATACTTAATACCGAAAGTGTGATAAGACATCTTGGGACACAGGTGGACAGTAGTCTCTCCTTTGATAATCACATCGCGACAGTAGTCAGGAAATCCTTCTACATGGCACACCTCATCACAAAAGGTTTCTCATGCAGAAAAAAAGAGGTCATTGTTCCCCTCTACTCATTACTCATTAGATCCATTATAGAGTACAACGCCCCTTTTGGTATGTATCTCACAAGACATCTACAACAACTGGAAAGGCTGCAGAAATACCTCACAATGAGGATTACTGGTCTCAAACACATGCCCTACACAGACCGTCTCAAAAAACTCCAACTTTACTCTGTTGCATATCGCCTACTCAGAGGTGATCTCTGCCTAACATACAAAGCTATGTCAAACCCAGAGCTGTTGGACATGTTCCACTTAAAGAAATCCCAATCCCTCCAAGCTACATGCTCTAGGGACCTAAACCTTGTCATCACAATAAACAGAACATGCCGGAGGGATAGATTCTTGTCCCAGAGACTTCCCATACTCCGGAATAAACTACCTATCTATATCAAACAAAGCTCCTCATTAGCACTCTTCAAGAAAAATCTTGATGATTGGATGGGAAATAGGAAATTCACCCCGGGAATCACTTCTGTGTCTCTGCTCGACAGTGGCACAGGAAAATGAATTTCTTGGGAGGCAAAAGCCAGGGTACCTTTTTGGCTGGGCTTGTATAGGCCCCAGGTCTGATAGCCTAGTACCTACCTATGAACCTATGAACCTTTGAGCCTTGCCTAAAAAAGGTAATATGGGGACAGCAAAAGTCTTGGCCAGTATTCAGAAGCATAGGGGTGATAGGTGCAAACCATCTCTAGCAAAGCAACGAGGCTTGTCTATCATGTCATTACAGGCAGACAGAGACTGGATCCCCTTTGAATGACACCAGAAGCTCAGTCAATTGTTGAAGTTTGTCATCTTTCTGTTATATTGCAGTATCATGTAGGTGAAGGTAAGATGCTACTCAAGGTCAGGGTCATACCAGCCTGGGCTACATGATCATAGAGCTACTATATATCTCTTGTCATGTTGTCCTGGGAGGTATGTCTCAGATCATTCACAATGACATGTACAAAGAACACGTCATATATGTACCTGTTCTGGCGTGATGTAAGTGCTTCAGTTATGTGGCAGATCATAGCACCTGACAGACAGCTGACAGTAATCGTCCCCTTGTTCAGCTGAATGAGTGGAACATCTGTGTGCCTGACTATGGAGTCACCTATTACTAGTGTGTTGGGTATGTTTTGCCTTAGGGCCTGTTGTGAGGCACACTGCTTTGGTGTATTATGTGTTTTCTGGCTTGTGCTTGAAGGTGCATGTTGCTTTCTTGTCTGCTTAGGAGGACACTCTCTCTTTTTCAGATTAATATTTGTATTCTCTGAGTATGGTAATGTGTATTTATGTGTGTGTTTTGCTGGTGCTTATATTGTAGGTCTATGTGAGACTGTTGGTGTTGTGGTTGTATGACCCTACTCCTCTTGACTGTATTGTCCAGTATTGGGTTGACAGAGCTTAGCCACCGGTTTGACCCTGTGTGTGCCAGCATGTGGTGCATCAACCCAAATATGATATGGTCATAGTCTATGTATACAATACACTCACAATACACCTAGTATGATCAGCCTGCTGAGGTTAGCAAATGTGAAAAAAACATTTGGGCTAACTGTCAGAAAGTAATGTCTGTATTGCAACTTCATATTGCTTGCTGAAGTGTAAAGACATACTTAGCTTGGATTAAGAACCCCGCACTTGCCAACTGTGTGTATGTGTGTCTGTCTCTCCCTGCGGAGAGAGCAACCTTTTTGGAGACTACTCACACCCCTTAAAAGTGGTATACTCATCTTTGTCAGGTCTGATGATGTCACCATCATAGAAATATACCTGTGGAAAGTTGATATCCCAGTAATGTGTGTAGTGCATCGTGTAAATGCATACTGCTGTAGTATCATAATGTAGTTAGGCAGGGGTTTTAATCCTACACATGCCAAGTGTGTGCGTCTCCCTGGTGAAACGCAACCTTTTTGGAGACTACTCACACCACGTAAAAGTGGTGTACTCATCTTTGTCAGGTCTGATGATGTCACCATCCTACAAATATACCTGTGGAAAAATAAATCCCAGTGATGTGTGTAGCACGTCATGTAAATGCGTACTGCTGTAGTGTCACAATGTAGGTAGGTAGAGGTTTGAATCCTGCACTTGTCAACTGTCTGTGTGTGTGTCTCCCTAGGGGAGCAGCAACCTTTTTGAAGACTACTCACAACCCTTAAAAGTGGTATACTCATCTTTATCAAGTCCGATGATATCACCATTCTACAAATATACCTGTGGAAAGGTGAAATCCCAGTAATGTGTATAGTGCGTCTTGTAAATCTGTATTGCTTATAATATCATAATGTAGTTAGTTAGGGGTTTAATGACTGTTCTTGCCAAGTGTGTATGTCTCCCTGGGGAACAGAAACCTTTTTGGAGACTACTCACACCACTTAAAAGTGGTATACTAATTTTTGTCAAGTCTGATGATGTCACCATCCTACAAATATACCTGTGGAAAGGTGAAATCCCAGTAATGTGTAAAGTGAGTCGTGAAAATGCGTACTGCTGTAATATCATAATGTAGTTAGGAAGGAGTTTGAATCTTGCACTTATTGACTGTGTGTGTGTGACACCGTTGGTCAATATGGAGTGGGTTTTGATTTTTCAAGTATATGACATATCACAATGACAGCTGTATGTGCATTACACATGTAAGGTAGCTGTGGGGCAAAGCCATATACATACATGTGACCTCAATTATTTCATAGGTGGGTACTCTGCTTTCTCCATGAAAGCACCTGTTATCTTTGCCAGAGCATGCTGGTACTTTCCAGACCTTAGGTCACTTCTGTATGCTTGTGACAAGCTTAGCCACTGCCGTGATCCCTGGGCTATGTCTTCTGTTTCACATCCACTCATCATGGTTTCTATTGAAGCGTGTGAGCGAGGGTTTATGCTTGAGGTATATTTGAATCCTGTTCCAAAGTTAGCAAAGTCTGGCAAAGATGACTAATCATTATAGGTGTGCAACAACCTCTGTGGATCTGCATGCAAACCCTTTATTGCTTATGTGCTCCACAGAGGGATTTCCAAAACCCTTTGGTAATGTGATTATCAAAGGAGAGATGGCTAAACACATCGCTCTATGTATACATTAGTAGCTGTTCCGCATTTTGGAGCTACTACCTATGTGGTACTCTGGGGATACTTTGTTTTCTAAAAGTGGATAACTATGCTTTCTTTGGCTTATAGCTTTACAGCATGAGTTTGACACCAGGTATATGTCTCTATGATACCCTTTTGGAGGATGTGTGTGTGTCATCTGGAGAATAAAGTATAGCCCATAGCATGCATTTTCATCAAACGTTGGCAAACATATCCCTACTGTGTTTTCTTGTACCTAAAAAAGCTATATGCCAAACAGGAGTGGTCCCAGGACTGAGTGCAAGTGAATGCCACTTGTTACTGGCATAGAACTGTACATGGAGGCTGCAAATGTTACTGTGTGTCCTACATCTGTGTGTCAGTTGTCAATCCATCATCTAACAATCGTTTATGGTCAGTCTGTTGAGGTTATGTATAATATCAGAATGTGGGATGGGTATGAATTGCTGGTGAGCTATAGCTTGGCTGTGTGGACCTCCCCTCCCTCACCTATAGCCTTGTTAACTGGCTTGAAGTCTACTAGGTGTAGGAGCCATTATCTGGCCTTTAGAGAACCTAAGTGGGTATGGTGCAGTGTTTGCAGGTTCATAATGTCTCTTTTAATGAGTTCCATAATGCTGTGCTCCATAGCCTTCCAGATAATATTTGTCTGGCTTATAGGGTGAGAGTTTCCAGGATCTGTTGTAGTTCTACCCTTAATCAATTTATGTTAACATTTGCACTGGGTGTGATGAGGGTGGACAGGATTAGGAATAAGTATATCAGAGGGTCAGCCCAGGTTTGAAGGTTAGTAGACCAAGCTAGATAGGCAGGATTAAGTTGGTTTGTACATGTACTGAGGAGGGATGCAGAGTATATTGTGAAATAGATGTAAGGATGAAGCCGCCAGATAACAGGAAAAGAGGAATGCCTAAGATGAGGTTTATGGCTGCAGTGAGAGAGGACATGCAGGAGGATGGTGTGACAGCGCAAGATGCAGAGGCCAGGAAGAAATGGAAACAGATGATCTACTGTGGCGATCCCTAATGGGAGCATCCGAAAGGAGAACAAGAAGAAGACATTGTAGCTCAACCCTTGTGGACTGTGAACACCATTACCGTGCATCATTTCACAAGTATGTAACCTGTATAGAGGCTGCATCTGGACAGAGTGTTTAGGTGAGTGGTGACTTCATATGTCAGCTTGTGTATGACACAGCCAGGGACACTGTCCAGTACCATTGCCACTGTGGTTTGGACTTTGGTAAAGAGATGTTTTGACTAGAGTGTCTGTGAATCATCAGGTTTTACATTCTTCAGGTCTGGAAATGTGCCTCTTGTGTAATGACAGGGTGGTGAAATCCACATTCAAACTGTCTGACAAGGAATTGGTAATGTCAGTCAAATAAGTGCACTTTGTGACCATTTACATTAACTGTGACCCGATTTGAGATTTCCCCTGTAGATTATAAACAACACTAAAGAAAGCTTTAGTGTTGTCTTTGGAATCCTTGGCATTTTGTATTTTAAAGCTTGTCTTGTATGTTTAATGGGAGCTTGTATTTTCCCAATGATACTGAGCAGAGAGGTTATCCCTTCTTGGTATGTAACTTTTTTTGGTACAACTTCACACCTTTTACTATATATTTAGTTTATGGCAGGGGTCCATGAGACTAATGCACTTTTACTGTATAAGTGAGAATTTCTTGTGTTTGTGATAGCACGGTCCATGCAACCCTGTAGGTGAACAGTGTGCATTACTAAAGGATTATGCAGCTGGGACAGTGTTAACCTTAGTAATGCAAACCAATGACAGATAGCAACAGCAGCATCACCCATAGCACAGTGTCAACCCATGTCATACACACACATGGGTACTCAAGTTCCAAAATGTGTGTAGTACAATGCATACTGGCCACCAACAGAAACTATGAAGTGTTAACTCTGGCCAATACAGGGCATGTCACCCTGCCCATGTGTTCAATATGCATGTACATGCAGACAGAGCACCTCCACTATGTTCACAAATGGACACCTGCAAACATGTGTTGCACACACCCCACACTTACTGTCCACAGTATAACGCATGCTGACACAACTACACACATCACTCAAGTGGCACATGGGTAAACAAAACACAATTGGAATAAACACTGGTGAAAACAATACAACATTGCTAATTACAGCTTTAATGCATCATGCCTGCTCAGCTACACCTTCAAGGATATCATTACACTTTACTGCTGACAACATGCTACACACCCAACCATTGCTATACTTTATTAAAGTCACACTGTGCATCAGCACCATGTTAGCCTGTTAGTGCATCAATGTTACAGATGACAGGAGGTGGCGCAGGTTTCATCATATGCACAGGGTGTGTTGTTGGTTTGCCAGAGGCCTACACTGAGCCACACAATCGACATGTGTGTGTGAGAGTGTGTGTGTGAGGGCCATGAGTACTGTTATGGGACAATGTTGATGTCATGTGTGCGGGTATGTGTTTGCCCTAGGTTTCTGGTTTATGTGTGTGTGTGTGTGTGTGTGTGTGTCTGCATGCCCACAGTTCCGCCATTTGGCTGCCATATACGGGGATTTGTGAGACAGCTACAGACTGTACCTGACAGGCCTTACAGATCACCGTCTCTGGCTACGGATACGGAACCCGTGCCTGGCAATTGTGCTACAGAGAGTATCAGGTACTAATCCAGATTGGGTACGATCCAAAGAAGTTGACAAATGTCCACTGGATCCAGGTCCCTGCTGGGACTGGCCAGAGCCACATGCACACATGTGCACATGCACACCTGCACACATGTGCACATGCACACATGCACACATGCACACATGCACACATTCACACATGCACACATGCACACATGTGCACATGCTCACATGCACACATGCACACATACACACATGCACACACACAAAACTACACTCCTCCCAAAAGCAGACACACACAACACCAGCAATCACAGAACATACACAATAGCAGGTGATGGTGGGGTACAGTATCACATGAAAAACAATTATATCGCACATGTCAGCATGCAGGATATGTGTTGCTCAACAGCATGCAGTGCAAGTGTAGTCAGTCCTTGTTATTAACAGTATACATGGCTGTGATCCAAGTATTTTGTTATTAGGTGATGGCCCTCCCCCTGGAACACAATGCATACATGGACACAACATTGCTGTGCAGGTATTCATAACCCTGTGATGTACTGTGCACCATAACTCACAGGCGTACATACCTCTGCTGGATGTGTATCTGTGTGTCAGGTAGGTATCCAATGCTGATTACAGCCTTTGTGTCTTTAGCAAATAATTGTGGACACATTTTTTGCACATGCTTGATGAGTATTCACACAACAACATCAGTGGTGCATGGATAATTGATGGAATACCATTCGGCCACATACCCAACGTATGGTACTTATGGTGAATGTAGATCGTATTGTGGATATGCCAGTCTCATCAACGACATGGCATGCTAAAACACAACTGCATATTTAGACACTAGACATTCCCATGTTTGCGCGGCTTTGCACGATTGTGCGCATAGCACAGCGCCGGTTAAACAAGGTTAAACTTTTTCTGGCTCCGCCAAGTCTGCTCTTCAAATTTTCCCTTAAGAAAGTTCTACTCTTATAATAATCAGTCTACTCGCTTTATTATAAGCCTAGCACTTGTTCTCAAAACCTCTCTTCTAAGTAAGCACTCTCTAACTAAAGTAAGCACTACATCCACCTACCACCCCTGTGAGTACCCACTTCCCTTAAAGGCACAGCACTCCCTTATAATATTCTAGCATGTCGAGTGGTAGATTACTAGCATCCTCTCCGGTTCAGCTGGTTAATCTGGGAATCTTGAGACAATGCTACAATTGTCTCATGTACATAGACAACCCTCTCCTCCTCCCAACAAACACAAATACATGTGAGACATGCAACTATATAGCCAAACTGGAGGCTGAACTCTCTCAACTCAGGACTGGCAAGACTAGACAGGAGGAGAAGGTAACCACACACACAGCAAATCCAGTCCCAGATAGACCTACCACAACTGCAAACCAAACACATAATAACACAAAGTCATACTCGGGGGCTCTAACAAAAAACTTATCAAAACAACAGGGGCTCCCAAAGCAGACACCCAAAAATCCACCACCTCAAAACATAACACATGCAACACATACTTCAATAAATCAGTGTGTCAAACAATCACAGCCCTTAAGGCCAAACACCATGCCTGATACACTAGTAATAGATGACTCTATAGTCAGACACACTGATGTTCCGCTTACCAGGCTGAACAAGGAGAGGGTAACGGTGAGCTGCCTATCGGGAGCTAGGATCCGCCACATAACACATGCACTCAAGTCACTCCAAAGCAAGTACAAATATGACTCTGTCATTGTCCATGCCGGCATGAATGACCTGAGACGTACCTCCCTGGACTACATGAAAAGAGACATAGAGGAGCTCTCTGATTATGTAGCCCAGGCTGGTATGACCCTGACCCTGAGCAGCATCTTGCCCTCACCAAGAATGATGCCACAATACAAAGACAAGATGATCAGCTTTAATAATTGGCTTAATTACTGGTGTCATTCTAGGGGGATCCAATGTCTGTCTACTTGGGATGGCATGCTGGACAAGCCACGCTGCTTCGCAAGGGACGGCTTGCATCTCTCACCACTGGGCTTCCGGATATTGGCTAAGGCTCTTGCCACCCCCATAGTGCCTTTTTTAGGCAAGGCTCAAAAGACAAACCCGCCTCCTTAGAAAACAAAAATGGAAAAAAATTAAGGGTAATGCTGCTCAACGCCAGAAGTCTAAATCTTGAGATGCAGGCTCTCAAAGCACTCCTCAGTATGGAGAACATCGATGTCTGTGCAGTAACTGAAACCCAGTTCAAGGCTCCTGACAGCACCCCAGCGCTACCAGGCTATACCTCGTATCATGCTTTTCGGCCCCAAAACTATGGCCAAACCAAAAAGGGAGGGGGAGTGTCCATATTCATCAAGGACACCCACACCTCCAGGTTAGTGGCAACACATGAAGCATCAGAGACCATCCAGGTGCAACTAACCGTAGGCAAAACTGCTATACAACTGGTAGCATGTTACAGACCACCCTCCCAATCTCAGGAACCCCATTCAGCCTTCATGAAGACATTGGAGGATATGAATTTCTCATCAAACACCATCATATTGGGAGACTTCAACTACCCTAACATAGACTGGGTGCATTATTCTAGCCCAAACACCCTAGCCCAAAGGTTCCTGGAATTCATAAATTCAAATGCAATGGAACAGCTAGTCACCTCTCCCACAAGGGGAGATAATATACTAGACCTGATCATCACAAACATGGGGACAAAGTGCTCCACACGAAGTATACCCTCACTAGTGAGATCTGACCACAAACTAATCACCCTGGATATACATATCCCACCTCCACCCCCAACACAAAAGACTACAGTGAAAAACTTCTCAAAAGCCAACTTTACACTTCTTAAAACTGAGATGGTATCCTTTAAGCCCACTGGGCCAGTGGAAACCACATCCCACAATGCTGAATCCTTCATAAATGCTTTCTACGGACATCTCCAAGAATGCATGGATCATGCAATCCCAAATAAAACCAAGACCCTCTCCACCAAGGGCAGGCGTCCTGTCTGGTGGACCCCAGCCATAAACAAATTGTATAACAAAAGAAGGAAGCTACTGCACGACAGAGCACAATCCCATAAAGAGAAGGCATCTCTGATCAGCACTAGTAGAAAGCTACGTTCTCTCATAAAAACATCCAAGGCCAACTTTGAGAGAAAAATCGCTATGGACACTAAAGATAACCTCAAGGCCTTCTTCTGCTATGTTAGAAACCTGGGCGAAAACCCTCAGATATGCTCATAGTTAGTTCACAATGACAAAAAATACACTGAACCCACAGATATTGCCAACGTTCTGGCAGACAGGTTCAGTGCAAATTTCTCCCCTCCCTCACCCCCAAAAGAAGAAATACTTATCCCAGCTGAATGTAACCTCCCTGTCATCTCAGATGTCCAGGTGAGAACCGCCCTCAGCAAAGCTAAAAACACAGCATCAATGGGACCTGACGGTATCCCGGGTTGCGTGCTACTTGAACTCCAAGAGGAGCTAAACCCACACATAAAAATGCTATTTAACCTTAGCCTTACTACAGGATATGTACCTGAACACTGGCGTACAGCAACAGTAGTCCCACTCCACAAAGGAGGCACCTCTGCAGACCCTGGTAACTGCTGCCCCATAAGCTTAACCAGCCTGGTCTGCAAAGCTATGGAAAGAATCATTATGGAACTCATAAACAGAGACATTGGGGACTTACAGACACTTGATCCCACCCAGTTTGGCTTTTTAAAGGGCAGATCCTGCCTTTTGAACCTGGTTGACTTTTTTGAAACCGTCACTAGAGCCATTGACGAGGGCAAAGCGGTCCATACAGCCTACCTGGACTTGGCTAAAGCTTTCGACACAATACCCCACTCAGGCATCATAGACAAGCTAAACAGCTTAAATGTAAATCCATATGTCACAAGATGGGTTGCAAACTGGCTAAAGGATAGAACCCATAAAGTAAAAATCACTGGAGCCATGTCAGACTCAAAGCCAGTCACAAGTGCTGTCCCACATGGCTCTGTCCTGGGACCCCTCTTGTTCAGCATTTATTTCTCAGATGTGAAAGCAAACATGGGAGGGTTGTGGCTGACAAAGTTCGCAGATGACTGCAAACTAGGCGCCATAGTCGATACACCAGCTGACAGATACATCCTACAGAAAGGCCTCACTGAAATGGACAACTGGTGCTGGAGTCATGGCCTTAAACTAAATGCCAAAAAATGTATAGTCATCCCCTTTGGGAAAAACAAAGTACCCACAAATTATCACATAGACAGTAACACACTGAGTACGGAAAAAGTAATCAGAGACCTGGGGACCCAACTCGATAGTGACCTCTCATTTGACACCCACGTTGCCAAAGTGGTTAGAAAGACTTTCTACCTAGCTCACCTTATCATGAAGGGATTCACATCCAGATCAAAGGAGGTCATTGTACCCCTATACTCCTCCCTTATCAGGCCCATGATTGAGTACAATGCCCCATTTGGTATGTACCTCACCCGGCACTTGCAACAGCTAGAGAGACTTCAAAAGTACCTCACCAAGAGGATCAAGGGTCTCCAACATATGTCATATGCTGCCAGTAAAGAAACTCCAGCTCTATTCAGTAGCATACCGCCTACTCAGAGGTGATCTGTGCCTGACGTACAAGGCCATGTCCAATCAGGAATTGATGGACATGCTCCACCTCAAAAATCCAAATCCAATAGAACCACGAGAGCTAAAGATTTAAACCTCAGCACAAATATGAATAGGACATGCTGGAGGGACAGAGTCATAACTCAGAGGCTTCCCATACTCTGGAACAGAGTCCCAGTTCATGTTAGGCAGAGCCCCTCACTGACTCTCTTCAAGAGGAATCTTGACGAGTGGATGGGAGATCGTAGGTTTACCCCAGGGGTCATCTCTGTGTCACTACTAGACAGAGGCAGAGTAAACTAATTCTATTATGTAAGGGGGTCTTCACTGTGTCACTACTAGACAGAGGCACAGTATTCTAAATCTATTCTGTACACTTTTGTACCATTGGGGTGGCGAAAGCCACATCACTATGGCTAGGCTTATAAATGCCCCAGGGCAGATAGCCTAGTACTAAACTATGAAACTATGACCTAGCCACTCAATAGCATCACAAGACATATATGTGTCAGTTGTGCAAATGGTGATTGGTATGCATACTGTTTAGAGGTGCATATGTGTGCACACACGCATCATTGTGGTGTGTAGCAATGACAGCTATGTGTAGTACTGTAGTTACAATAACTGGATGGGGTATAGTACCATAGGCCATCATCATGAAACATAGGTGGTCACTCAAGGCTACAAATGTTTCACAAACCAGCACTAATCATGCTGTGCCGGAACTGTACTACCTTGGCTAAATTCACCATTTCACAACCAGTTGTTACGTGAGTTTGTAAGGAGGCCAATAAGGATCATTCCCTGACATGAATGTGTAGTGTGTTACAGAGTGATTAAATACCCCAGTATAGGCCTCTACCCCTCAGGTATATTATGTGTAATGTATGGATGAGATTTTGGATACTGGAGTGTGTCTTTACAGAGGGTTTTTGAATCCTTTATGTGTAGCATGTTAAAATGCTCTGTGTATGACATAGATGTGCATGTTATGTGCATGTTGAGTATCAGCTGTGCCTAACCAATGCTCACTACAGTCTAGCCACATTTGTTTGAGATGGTCTGTGTATTGCACGTGTTTGAGGCAGCTAATCACATTAGTGAGATGTGCGTGCTCTTACACTAAACATGCACAGCATGCATTATGGGTAGGTGTGTTACATGTGTTCGTGGCCTTCACCTTAACTATGACATGCACTTTTTATTTACAATAATAAATGTAGAACACACTCATCAGCATCTGTCTGCTGCCTTTATGTCGTCCCAGAGGTACCTACATAGAGATGAGACAGTTTGTCAGTGGCCACAACTGTGGCATTGCTACTGTGTGTTTGCAATCTTACAGTACAACAACAGTTTACATTCACAGGGCTACAGATTATGTTCCAAGTAATCAGTATTGCAAAACAACAGGCTCCACATCTTTGGACGACACACTCCACATCTCACATATGCATGATCTACCAATACAGATAACAGTAGTCTACAGATATGCCATGTTAACTGCATGCTCCATGTGTGCTTGCTGGGTGGCTCCAACCTCCATCATGGTGTATGTCTGCTGCTGTTGTTGTTGGGCAGGTGCCACCAGGCTCATGAGCAGCTCCTCCACTCTGGTGGGGGGGGATATTGACATCACCCCCTGTTGCAAGCTGTTGTCTACGCACATCAGCGGCATGCTGACAGACATGTCTGTGAAGTCCGGTTATGCAGGCCTACCTCATTGACCCTGCAGACAACATCTTGCCACATTGCAGTAAGCTCCTGCTGGTCCTGGCTGGTTCGTGAAAACATAAGACGGTAGTGCTGAATCATACTGCTAGTAATAATATCATCTTCAGCACTACTGTAACTTGGGTTCCTGTGGTGGGCCATGATCCCTGGAAGACATAAATACAAAAATATGTCTGAGCAAGTCGTGTGGCACATTTAACATTATACAGTACAAATATCACTGAACTGCCATATATAGCAACCTATAAGCTAACCGAGAGTGAAACACTGTAACTTACACTTATCACTGCTCACCCCACAACTGCTTGAAAGTGCCTTGATCACTCCCTATCTAATGAACTATGTTCTGCACAGCAACAAAATAAAATCACTATATTAGACTATACAAGAGTACCTGGCACACTGTATGCAACACGATGCACCACCTAGCCACAGCAGATATACATAAAGCTGATGTGTAAAGAAATATATCATCCATCACAATCAGTATAAGGTTCAGTAAATGTATTACTATTATACCACACAACTTGTTAATATCAAACCCGTGGCTAAAATATGTGCACAACTGTGAATATAGGTCACATACTGCTGTAGTACACTATGAATGTTGCTAGATACGCAGTTATATGTATTACCACACATATGTCAAAGGACATGTTACAGACATACCCACACACACGTCAGACATAATTACAGGACACAAAGGTATGACAACCCAGATAAGCTTTCAGTGTGTACTATACAGTACTGTGTGTCAGTACTTACACAACCTTAATCTTGAGAAATGTAATCTGTGATGAATACAGGGACCACACAAAACAGTAGATGCAAGCAATGTGGACATACACCATACTTTGCTGTACAGGCCCAGAGCTTCAATTAGTACTACATTACACACAGGATTTGCATTCAACATCGGTAACAATCAATAATCATAGATGTAGTGCTTTAGCCTCCAATGACACACGCTAGTTAAAAACAAGGGACTTAATCACACTGTATGCAATAGCACTTGCTCTGCCTAGCAATAGAATACACAGCTTTTGCTAGAATCAAAGCAAGGACCCATAATACCATAACATAAACAGTTTCCCTCTAAGATATCCCACAGATACATATCTTTGATGTATTCACAAACATATTGACCATCACAGTCAGTCAACAGTACAGATAATCTATTGCAACAAGTTGATGTAGGTGTGTATGAGTATATATAAATATATATATATATATATATATATACATATATATATATATATATATATATATATATATATATATATATATATGTATATATACATATACACATCCATTTGTCTACATATACACACACACACACATATATACATTTCACCTTTCATAGTGAGAATATCAATTATACAAAGGATGTAAGGTGTACAGTAATGTAATAAAATCGCACAGTCTTGGGATAAATGCATTGAAGGTGTTCACAGCCCAGATAGCTTTAACAGGCCTTACTGGCTTCAACATTGCAAATTGAACAAACCACCCACAGTGTTTAACCACCACATGTCATATACTAGCACTGTATGCTGTCTTGTTTGTCACAAACTAAAACCTACATACAAATATGCGCATACTGACCTTCAGCAACATATATATCTCCCCCCTTCACAAACAGTTGCAATATGTCCCCTGCTCTATGCACATATACAGATGTGATTATATATGACACATATATATTTCTCCGTATGTGTGTGGCATACACACACATGGTCTACACTGTTGTAAGTCCCTGGACCTCACAGCTGGACTCTTGGGCCTTGGTGCAACACAAACAGGTGTCACATATGAACACAGACTAACATTAGGGGGGTATATATGGCAACAGATGCTAGATAAGCATACTAGACTGCTACAGCAGTTGCCAATGCAAAGCTACACTTTAATATGACTATCATGCATGTGTTGTTCTGTCACACCCATGTTTATATAATGTCAGCGCTAATCCCTCCAACAGCCATTGGCCACACTACTGTACAGAACACAGATAACATGGATCAGATCTTTAACATTTGATGCTGAGCTACACATTTCACATGTATGTCCCACTGCCCACAGGTACACACAGTATTGTCCATAGCAGTAGTTAAGCAGAACATCTGTGTATAAAGAAGTACTGCTGCCACATATGAATGTTTCACATTATGTAGGCTATTCTTCAATAACATCTATTACATGCCAGTAAATACATATGTGTCACATACCTTTCCTTTGTATAATTTGGTAATATTTCTTTTTTCTTTTCTCTCTCTCTCTCTCTGTCTCTCTCTCTCTCTGTCAGTCTCTGCAATAGAGTGATTGAGTTTGTTGGCAGAGATTAGAGCCTGCTTTTGTAGGACTTTGCACATGAGCATGTGATGGCCTCTGCACCAATTAGTGGCCACCATTTGCTAATTGCATGCAGCCTGCTGTGTAGTAATTGCAGTAATCACTGTCATGGCAACCCAGTACTATAAATTGCTAACTCATGTAGGCATGGCCCTTTCAGCTTTCCAAGATGGAGATCATCCTTGTTTGGTGTGGGCATCATTGTTTAAGACAGAAGGTTGGTATAGTTTTTATATCAGAAGCCAGGGGTGTAGCCAGAGATTTACATTTTGTACTTAGACCTAATGTTGCTGCTTCCAGTACCCACTTGTCAGTGCAGAAATGTACTCACCCCTCAAAATGCTACCCCAAGATACATGGAAATATGTGCTTTCTTTTCAACTGTTACAATTAACTGCCATACAAAACTAGTTACAGAGGTGTATTCCTTTGGCAAAATAATTGTATGTGAACTGCTATACTGTGAATATTCATTTACACAGTTCTAAACAGTTTGTGTTTTTTTAGTGTTGACATTAGCACGGGCTGCTCAGAAAAACTGGACACATTTCAGTACAGTGAGTATGCTTACTTACATCCTTGGTAGGCCCTGCACACACAGGTATATTCTACATTTGGGTAGGGTTACAGAGGTACAGACAGCGTAAGTAGTATTGCTTGGATTTTATCTTGCTGGACTTAAAGGGTTGCTGTGTACATGTTAGTTTATCAAGGCAAGTAGTCTGTCTGTGTAACTCCCAACTGTGGACCTATTCACATGATAACCAGAGAATAGCCTGCTATTTTTGTCTGTGCACCACACAGGTCTTTTCAGCAATAGAGCAATGGCATTCTTACAGTTGGTTGCTACCATTTGTATTTCAGTTTTGTATTCCTACATAAGGGTATGTTATTGCAACTCCTTCCAAAGTTATTTGCACAGTGTGTAACAGCAGATAGGCTAATATGCCTCTGTGTTTCTGCCTCTGCCAGACCTCTCAGCCAATCAGGTACATATTTGAACAGACTCAGGGAAAAGTCAAGAAAAAGTTAGGGACAATCAGGGACACCTTTAAAATATTAGTGCCATTAAATTGAAACATTGAGAGAATCAGAGCATATGAATTGATACACCTTTCCTGAAGTAAAAGACATGTCTAACTCTTAATTATTGTCATTATTCATTAAGTGTAATTCACCACCTTCCTGTCCAAAGTTAGTAGTTTTAGGAGGGAATCAGAGGGACAGAGCTAAAATTTGTGCCAAAATCAGGGACATCCCTGAAAATTAGGGACAGTTAAGAGGTATGGCCTCTGCCCTAAACAGATATGCCAGTGTTTGTACTGCTGTGATACTGTGTGGGGTTGTAAAGTGATGGTGTTACATTATTTCCTGCCAGAATGGCTGCTTCTCTTATCACAGTCATATAATGTAATTCCACAACAACTGTTGGTCAACATCCACAGAACAAGTTGTGTGGTATGGTATTCCTAATTTTCCTTTACATTCACTCATTCTGATGCATCATATAATTATTTAAGCATCAACTTGATGTATATCTACTGTGTCTTAGTAGTACTTCATGTTGTGTGGTGTGTGCAAGGTTCGGGGTTCGAGACTTACAGAGGTGTTTTATTTTGCTCCTGAGAAGAACAAGGGCCCTCACATACAGAGTGACTAAGGCACTTTTAAGTAGTTGTAAGCAGGTTTGCGTGGGTTTGCGCAATGCTGCACATTGCTTAGCCAAGCGGAAACAAGAGCAAACTCGTGCAAACCCGCTCAATACTGCTTAATAGTGCTTACTCCCACTCACCCCCACGCTAATTTCTTTGAAAGAAAAGAAAAATCGGGAGATAGGAAAGTGGTGAAAAAGGGTCACAAAGAGGGAAAGACAGTATGGAAAATAGTTCAGGATGTGCAGGACGGGGAAGGTCCATAGCTGCCCATTTCTTCAACAACAACAGCTGTGCATATGCAATAAACTTAGAGGTAGATATAAACCCTTCAACCCCTGAGAGAGGGGTGAGGACAACAATGTATGTTGCAATGCCAATTAAATAACATTTCATGTGTCCAGTGGACATGTGTGCAAAATGGGCAGCTATGTATGGAGTGTAATTTTTTTTTTGGGAGAGATTGCCCTTTTTTTTCAGGTGAGAGTGGAATGTGGCGTAGGGGAAGTAGGTATATTTGAGGAGTTAGGTTGGGGAGGTAAACAGACAAGACAAACAAGATGCATACAGGGGCAGTATATGACACATGGTGGGTGAATACCTTTGACTGGGAAGGATGTTTGGAAATTGCAAGCCCATGAGCCCCCAGATGGAAACAGTGGGACTGAGGTCCCCACCCATGGGCAGTCACCACTGCACCTTCATGGCCCAGAGGTTGGCTGTGCTGGGGGCTGTGTAGGAGGGGCAGGCTGACCCGGGAGTTGTGCCACTCGGGCTTCATGCTGGCATAGAGGTTCTGCAACAGAACGTTCAATCTCTCTACGCACCACAGCCTGGACCATTCGAAGGGTGATAGGTGCCCCTCTGCCCATGCTTGCACGGGGGGCCGAGCCCCATCCCCTGCAGCCCTTCCACCCAAAGGCCAATGGAGGAGGAGGTCCCAGGCTGGGCACCAGATCTGCTGGTGCCAGGTGCCATGGTCAGCTGAGGTTGGACAGGTGGGTCCGCTGGTACTGGCCTTCCCATACAAACTATGTTTTGGAGAGTTTAATAAAGATATGGGTTAGTGACTGTCAACAGCATTCCCAATTAGTAATAACAGCATGCAGAATTATTCCCATTAAACTAACACACCAGATTTTCAACAGTTGAAAAGCAAGCATAACACATGCATATATAGAACAACAGTGGACATTACAACAGCATGCAGGTTGAATTGATGGCAACAAGTCACCAATATTGTGGTATTTTAACAGGGCACATGCATAGAAATAAATGCAAATATTTATAAACCAATAGGACATATGTCCCAACAAATGTTTTGAGATTAGACATACAGATTGAGGTGTGGAATTGCATTTTTATGCACATACAGTAGGGTGGGAAAAGATAGCTCAATTAACAACTTATATAGCCTTCTAGTTTTTACTACATTCCTATTAACTGCAGTTATATGTCCCTTACATGTATTATTACACTACTCAATGTCCTTATATTGTGCAATTGGATTTTGCTAGATCATTATATACATGAGATGTATCTTACATACAAACTGTCCAAGATGCAGATGTTACTGCAACATATTCTGAGAGTTGCTCACACACACTACTGCTAAGATGGTACACTGACAGATCTACTTCATATAATTATCTAGATATATTCAGGTGAAAGTATCTCTTATATGTTAACAGCTCCCTACATTTCTAGCAGCACACTGACATTTCTGGGGAACACAATACCAAGCTACTCATGTGCCAGATTAACCTGTACATGCTTGCCATGAACCAACAGTTGAGGGCTGTACATATACATACAAGCTACTGGCACTCCCTTCATCCACGTTATATGAGCCTATCCAAGTGAGGGTTGACACTGCTTAATACAACACTACTATTTGTAGAATACAATAGTACAACAACATATCAAAGAAAATGACACAGGCGCACTCCATTAATGATACATTTATTAAAGGATTATTACACCTTTATTTATTGGGTTAAAAGACTTTTTGAAGGCTCTCTCATTTATTTTATATAACAGTACATGCAGAATAATTACTAACCTGCCTCATGATGCAGCCTTTGCAGCCTATCTTCATGGGCTTGCTGGTTCATAGCCCGGTCACCTGCAGCTGTGAAGTAAATGCAGTGATATTGAGACATACCTATCCATAGTATAGACAAGCATAGCAATTCTTAACTACTTAATACAATGGCTACTTAGTACTGGGGCATTAGGCATCGTACGGGATTCCTGGATCCACTGGTCCAGTTGATCCTCCCTATGTCGCTTCAGGTCAGAATAATGGTACTTGACCTGCTCACCAGTCTGAGGAACACCATTGGCACTGGTGAGATCATGGGCAAGACTGTTCCAGGCCTCTATTTTATATGGGTACTCTGGTACTGGTCCCACAGGAGTCTTTCGTCATGATTGTGGACAAGGGGCCAAACCATAATTTTGGACTCCTGGATGCCCCAGCGTTGCACTCTAAATCGAGTGCCTTCAACAACACCAGCCATGCTGACTGCAGAAGGAAGCTACAACCAATTATAGCAAGTATTCCCACCTATGGAGCTTAAATATGCCTCATTTCCCACACTTATTTGTGATTGGCCAGTTTTAGAAAAACTCAGCTGTAGGCACGCCTGCTTAGCTGATGTTGGCAATGGTTAAAATTCCTTTGATAGATATGTGTCTGTTGAATGTGAATGCTTGTGAAGTGCTGTCATGGCTTAGTGATTAAATGCTGTGACTATAGTGCAGAGTATCCTGAGTTCAAACCCTGTCACTGCTTTTTATTTTCCTGCTGGGCAGACCTGACTGGTTAAGGAGCAGTAAAGCAGGTGTGAGCGTGTTTACCCGATTTTGCTCAACTTTGCCCGAAGTTGCCCGACGTTGCACTGGTTAGCAAGGTGCGCAGCTATGCGCAATTGTATTTAAATATGATCAATAATGGTAAAATGTGCTTAGCAGTGCTTTATATTTTTTACCATAGGATACTCATGCCTCAGAATGCATAACCATTTCACCTTCATATATATATAATTCATTCACTACATTTAACATTTCAATGCTTTTTACAAAACTTATACATAAAAAAATGTCAGGAAATATTTTTGTATACAGATTTCCCACAGAAAATGGAACAGGCAGTAGTGGGAGTCGAACCGGGAATGCCTCCTTTTTGTGTGAAGGCTCTAACCACTACACTATCACTATGTTGCTTAATTTGCATATATTTTTCTTATTAACCTCTTCTGGTGTCTAAGCTGCTAACTGTAGCTATGCAATGGGCAAACCTGCGCAAACCTGCACAACTACGGGTAGCTATATCGGAAGAAAAATAAATTCTTTTTATTTTTAATTTTGTACATTGTTTAACATATGAGGTAGTGTAGTGTTAGACTGTATATATGTGAGAGGATTCGCTCATGTAACTTGA
This sequence comes from Protopterus annectens, assembly GCF_019279795.1. NCBI lineage: Eukaryota > Metazoa > Chordata > Ceratodontiformes > Protopteridae > Protopterus > Protopterus annectens. Next base: position 670,596,321 of record NC_056728.1, on the reverse strand, counting down.
AATTGCGGCATTTCTTCTTTGCAGGGAGCATGGATTTTTTGACTGCTCGGCAGTCTGTCACGCCCCCTACATGCATCCACACTCCGTGTAAGCTTTAGAGTTGAGGCAAAGCACCCTCATTAATATGCATGGCACGCTGCCATCATACTCTTACACTGGCACTTCCGTGTAAGACTAATCTAGTCTTACACAGAGGATTAGTAAATCCGGGTGACTGTCTTCTTCAGCCAACTCAGCACGTTTTTGAGTGTTTCCCTTAAGATTTCTGACCTAACTAAAAATACTTTACAGTTATCTTTTGCATAGAAGGCTATTTTAGTCTCCTACTTAGCTTTTGCAGACTTGACTAGTTTCCTGATTTGTCTGTTGATACTTCTTTTGGCGTTTACCAGTTAGGGGTTGCCACAGCGGATCATTTGTCTGCTCGTGATTGGAAGTGGAGTTTTATGGATTAGAGTTGCTAGCCCAGCACCCAACCTTCCACAAAAGGCACACACACTCACACCTAGGGCCAATTTAGAGTGTCCAATCCACTTACAGCATGTCTTTGGGATGTGTGAAGAAACCGGATCACCTGGAGGAAATCCATGTGACCACAGGAAGAACATGCAGATTCTGCACAGATGGCACCCCAGCCGAGGATCGAACTGGAAAACCTCTTGCTGTGAGGCAGCAACGCTAACTGCTGCACCACCATGGCTGCACTTGCCTGTTGATATTAATGTGGGATTTTTTTTTTTCCATTGAGCACTCTCCTGCTTAGTTTTAGACACAAATTTCCTCTTTCTGTTGTACCTTCTGTTTATGATTGAGATCCTATTAAATCAGACATCAGTCCTATGTTGGGATGAATGACCTACCTGTACCTTCAGTTATACTGAGTGTTTCTTATCATACTCAGTGGAGATCCTGTAACTAGCAAGGATATGGTGGGAGATTTTGGCAACGGTCAGGCTGGACATGGAGTAACTCAGTTTCCATGATTTTCTTAATCTATATACATTGGAGCCTGGTGGTCCTGGTGAGCAGAAGGCTGTCTGACTTTATCTTTCTGTCTTTGTCTTGAAGTCTGATAGTTTCTTTTTGCCAAGTACTGAGGTAAATTTCAAGAAGCTGGTAGAGCTCCATTTTTAGCTTCCTTCTTAGCCATCCAGTATTCCTTCCTGGCCTAGTCTGTCTTTAACATGTCCCACTTTGTCCTGCACTCCTCATTTCTTCTGATGACTTCCGTGACTTCTTCAGTCACCTTTCTTTAAGTTACTTATTTCTATAGCTTGCTTGGCCACATATCTGTTCTATAGTCATCCCACATGCTGTTTGGAGGTGCTGCCATTCTTCTTCGACTAAGTCTGTTTCCTCCTCTACTTGTCTTGGGGTACTTGTGCGCTGAATACTTTCTTGCTCATTCTCCCCTTTAAATTGTCTTCCATTCATGGGTGAATTTCAGATGGAAACATTCAGCATGATTTGGGGGAAAGACCCCCTCCCACAGAAGCACAAGTGGATAATGCAAAGGCCGGAGATTATGCATTGGCCGGAGGTCAGGATTGAACCTTGTGTATGGGAGACGACTACCTTAACCGCTTCGCTATCTTGTCTCTCTCCCTCTCAGGGCAATAAAAATAAAGATCGTCAATCTGTAAGGCTCTTTACAGTAGTGGGAATCATACTTTGTACCTTGTGGATGAAAGGCATACACCCTAACCATTGTATCATTTGGCCTTTCAGATAAAAATGATTTAAAAAAAAGGGGTTTTCAGCCTCATGATTCTCCTTGCTTCTCAGTCTAGTCAGCCTTATGGGTCAGTAGTTTCCTGGATCTATTGATGGCACACCCCTGTGCAAAGGGATGATAGTTGCTGTCCTCCACTTTAGTGGAGCAAAGCCTGCCTGGAGGCTACGGTTAAATAGAAAACTGAATTGGTGTACTAGATCATGCTTGAGCTATTTACTAGGCACCCTGGGATTCCATCAGGCTTCATAGATGCTGTCTCTAGCTTTAGAGAGTGCAGTGATGACTTCTTCTTTTGTGATATCAGGCAGTGGAATCATAGGGGGAATTTCATCAGCAGTGACCGGAGGTGATAAAGGGGTGAAATCTAATTTGAATGTAAAGGCCAGTAAGTTTACTATGTCTTCTGATTGAATATAAGCACTGTCTTCTTCGGCCAACTCAGCACATTTTTGAGTGATTCCCTTAAGTTTTCTGACCTAACTAAAAATAATTTACAGTTATCCTTTGTACAGAAGGCTATTTTAGTCTCCTACTTAGCTTTTGCAGATCTGACTATTCCTGATTTGTCTGTTGATACTAATGTGGGATTTTTTTTTTCTGTTGAACACTCTCCTACTTAGTTTTAGACAGAAATGTCTGTCTTCTATTGTATCGCCTGTTTATGACTGAGATCCTATTAAATCGGCCATCAGTCCTGTGTTGGGATGAATGCCCTACCTGTACCTTCAGGTATACTGAGTGTTTCTCATTGTACTCAGTGGGGATCCTGCAACTAGCAATGATATGGTGGGAAATCTTGCCAACGGTCAGGCTAGACATGGTGTAACTCAGTTTCCATGTTTTTCTTAATCCATGTACCTTGGAGCCTGGTGGGCCTGGTGAGCAGAAGGGTGTCTGACTTTATCTTTCTATCTTTGTCTTGCAGTTTCTTTTTCCCAAGTACTGAGGTCATTTTCTAGAAGCTGGTAGAACTCCATTCTTAGCTTCCTTCTTAGCCATCCAGTATTCCTTCCTGGCCTAGTCTGTCTTTTCCATGTCCACTTTGCCCTGCACTCCTCCTCTCTTTTGCTGACGACTTCTTCTTTTGTGATATCAGGCAATGGAATCATAGGGGGAATTTCATCAGCCGTGACCAGAGGTGAAAAAGGGGTGAAATTTAATTTGAATGTAAAGGCCAGCAAGTTTACTATGTCTTCTGGTTGAATATAAGCACTGTCTTCTTCAGCCAACTCAGCACATTTTTCAGTGTTTCCCTTAAGATTTCTGACTTAACTAAAATACTTTACAGTTATCCTTTGCATAGAAGGCTATTTTAGTCTCCTATTTAGCTTTTGCAGACTTGACTAGTTTCCTGATTTGTCTGTTGATACTAATGTGGGATTTTTTTTTTCTGTTGAGCACTCTCCTGCTTAGTTTTAGACAGAAATGTCTGCCTTCTGTTGTATAGTCTGTTTATGATTGAGATCCTGTTAAATCGGCCATCAGTCCTGTGTTGGGATGAATGCCCTCCATACCATGCCAGTCCATATCCCAGGCTTTGCTATTCTCAGGACTTTATTTTCTGTGTTCAGAGCTATCTAGACCTTGCTGTGGTAGAGGGAAGTCCTACTGCTTGCCAGTAGGAGTGATGAGCATTTTACTGCCTATCTAACGCTAGAGGAATGGTTTCCAGCTCTGAAATTGTAATTTTATTAGCCTTTTTGGGCTGATTTCTATCCCTTTCAACTTTCTGGCTTAAAAATGTGTGTGTTTGCACATTTTTCACATCATGCAGCACTGCGAGGCTACAGTTAAACTATTCCAGTTGCCAAAAGTCTGCTCTTCAAATTTTCCCTTAGAACTAGTTGGTTTCTCAGTAGTAGCACTAAAATCTGAACCCCTGTGACTAGCACTTGCTCTAGAGCCTGCTGGAAAGCACTAGGAAAACTGAAACTGATACAAGCACTCAACTCTCCTTCTCAATAAAGAGAAATTAATTGTAGGCACTAAACAGCTTATAATTGCAAAGTACCTTGCAAAGGTAAGGGAAAACAGCTCTTATACTTTACAAAAAAAAGCACCTAAACAGACATGTCCAAGGGTCAGCTTCTGGTGATTTCTCCTTTCCACCTGGTGAATCTGGGCATACTGGGGCAATGCGGCAACTGCCTCATGTATACAGACAATCCTCTCCTCCTACCACCCAACACTACAACCTGCGAGAGATGCACTTACATAGCCAAACTGGAAGCAAAGCTCTCTCCAGCCAAGATTGTGCTAGACAGTCCAGAGGAGAAGGTTAACACCTGCACAGCACCTCAAGCAAATCATAGCCCTTCAAAACCCACACCATCAACACTCACACATAGCAACACTAAACCCACATATGCAGAGGCCCTTAACATTAACCTGCCCAAGCAACAAGGACCTCAGAAGCTGAAATGCAAACAAACACCAGTCATAACCAAAGTGACACATAGCTCGCAACACCAGTGTGCCACCCAACAACAGCCCCTAAGGCAAGACAATGTACCCAACACTTTAGTCATAGGTGACTCTATAGTCAGGCACACTGATGTCCCACTCACCAGGCTGAACAAGAAGAAAATTACAGTCAGCTGCCTGTCGGGTGCCAGGATCCATCACATAATGCATGCACTCAAGTCACTCCACAACAAGTACAAATACGACTCTGTCATTGTCCATGCTGGAGTGAATGACTTGAGATGTACCTCCCTGGACTACATGAAAAGAGACATGGAAGAGCTCTCCGATCTTGTAGCCCAGGCAGGTGTGACCCTAGCCCTGAGTAGCATTCTGCCATCACCCAGAATGATACCACAGTACAAGGACAAAATGATTGACTTCAACTATTGGCTAAGCTTCTGGTGTCATTCTAAAGGAATCCAGTATCTGTCTGCCTTCGATGACATGGTTGATAGACCATGATGCTTTGCCAGAGATGGCCTGCACCTGTCACCCCTGGGATTCCGGATACTGGCTAAGGTTCTTGCCGTTCCTATAGTGCCTTTTTTAGGCAAGGTTCAAATGACAAATTCACCACTGTAACAAGAACAGGCGAACAAAAACAGAGGGTGATGTTACTCAATGCTAGAAGTCTAAATCTCAAAATGCACTCACTTAAGGCACTCTTTAAAATGGAGAACATCGATATCTGTGCAGTGACTGAGACCTGGTTCAAGGCTCCAGAGAGCACCCCTGCGCTACCAGGCTATAACTCATACCACACTTTTTGGCCATGTAACCTGGACTGGAACACCAAAGCTGGAGGTGTGTCTATATTCATTAAGGATATCCACACCTCCAGACTAGTTGCTCAGCATAATGCATCCGAGGTTATCCAAGTGCAACTAACTCTGGGCAAAACTGCAATTCAAATTGTAGCTTGCTACAGATCCCCCACTATGCCCCAGGATTCCCACTCCTCTTTTCTTGATGTACTGGAAAATATTAGGGTTCAACCAAACACCATAATAATGGGTGATTTCAACTACCCCACCATTAAATGGGAAAACTACTCTTGTACCAACTCCTTCGCTCAACACTTTCTGGAATTCATAAACTCCAATGCCCTAGATCAACTTATCCACACCCCCACCAGGGGCAACAATATCCTAGATCTAATCATTACCAGCATGAGTGACCGGTGTTCCACACCTGAAGTCAATGCGTCTTTGGTCCAATCCGACCATAAGCTATTCACCCTAGATATCCACATCCTGCCCCCACCCCCATTAAGGAAACCACGGTAAAAAAGTTCTCCAAAGCCAACTTCATGCTTCTTAAGATAGAAGTGATGAACTTCATGACACCCATGCAGATGGACAATACAGTTACGACTACTGAATCCTACACAACTGCACTTTATAAGCACTTACACAAGTGCATGGATCATGCTATCCCAAACAGAACCAAGACACTTTCCTCCAAAAAAAGGAAGCCAATCTGGTGGTCCCCTGCCATAAACAAACTGTACAACAGAAGGAAGAAACTGTTGCTAAAGAGAGTAAAAATCCCATGAGTGGTGGAGCTCCCTGGTCAGCCTCAGTAAGACGCTGCGATCCCTCATAAAATCCTCCAAAGCTAGCTACGAAAAAAAAAATCACCACTGATTCTAAAGACAACAACAAGGCATTCTATAGCTATGTCAAGAATCTCAATGGCAACACTCAGATCTGCTCTGAGTTACAGCACAATGGTACTAAATATACAGGCCCAACTGATAGATTCATAGGTTCATAGGTAGGTACTAGGCTATCTGCTCGAAGGCATTTATAAGTCTTGCTGGAATGTGTTGGCTTTCGCCACCCCCTTAGATTAGTTCCCTGTGCCTCTGTCCAGCAGAGCCATTGAAGTGATCCTTGGGGTAAACTTTCTGTTTCTCATCCACTCATCAAGGTTTCTCTTGAAGAGGGTTTGCGAGGAGCTCTGCCTAATGTAGTTTGGAATCTTGTTCCAGAGCATAGGAAGTCTTTGGGACAGGAATCTATCCCTCCAGCACATCCTATTTATTGTTGTGGTGAGGTTTAGATCCCTTGAGTGTGTGGCTCGAGGGTATATGGTTTTCTTTAGGTGGAGCATGTCCATCAATTCTGGGTTGGACATGGCCTTGTATGTCAGGCAGAGATTACCTCTGAGTAGGTGGTATGCCACTGAGTACAACTGGAATTTCTTCAGTCAAGCTGCATAGGGCATCTGCTTGAGACCAGTGATCCTCTTGGTGAGGAACTTCTGTGGTCTTTCCGGTTGTTGCAGGTGTCTTGTAAGGTACATCCCAAATGGGGCATTGTACTCTATGATGGGTCTGATGAGTGATGCGTAGAGGTGTCCAATAACCTCTATCAATCTGGATGCAAACCCTTTTGTGATTAGGTGGGCCACATAGAAGGATTTTCTAACCACTTTGGCAATGTGATTATCAAAGGAGAGGTTACTATCTACTTGGGTCCCCAGATCCCTTATTACGTCTTCCGTATTTACGGGGCTACCACCTATGTGGTAATTTGTTGGTACTTTGTTTTTTCCAAAGGGGATGACTATGCACATTTTGGCATTTAGCTTGAGGCCATGGTTTTGACACCAGGTATCTGTCCCAGTGAGACCCTTTTGGAGGATGTCTGCATCATCCGGGGAATCAATTATAGCCCCTAGTTTGCAGTCATCTGTGAACTTGGTCAGCCATAGTCCTCCTGTGCTTGGCTGTACCTCTAAGAAGTATATGTCGAACAGGAGGGGTCCTAGGACTGAGCCCTGGGGAATGCCACTTGTAACCGGTTTATAGTCAGACCTAGCTCCTGCAACTACTGGGGACCCAAGTAGATAGTAACCTCTCCTTTGATAATCACATTGCCAAAGTGGTTAGAAAATCCTTCTATGTGGCCCATGGGTTAATGGCTCTTACCATGTGGGTTCTGTCCGTGAGCTAGTTGGCAACCCGTCTCATGATGTAGCGGTTTATGTTCAGGCTGGTGAACTTGTCTATAATACCTGAGTGGGGAATGGTGACGAAGGCTTTTGCGAGGTCTAGGTAGGCTGTGTGGATCACTTTTCCCTCATCTACAGCCTTGGTAAATGTCTCAAAGAAGTCCACCAGGTTTAGGAGGCATGATCTGCCCTTAATAAAGCCAAACTGTGTAGGGTCTAGTGTTTGGAGGTTTCCAATGTCTCTGTTAATGAGATCCACGATGATGCGCTCCATAGCTTTGCAGACCAAGCTAGTCAGGCTTATAGGGCAATAGTTCCCGGGGTCTGTTGTGGCTGCAACTTTGTGGAGCGGAATAACCGTTGCTGTGCGTCACTATGTGGGCACATAGCTTGTGGAGAGGCTGAGTTTAAACAGTGTGTTTAGGTGAGGGGTTAGTTCATCTTTGAGCCTGTGTAGGATGCAGCCTGGAACACCGTCCGTTCCCATTGATGCTGTGTTTTTGGCTTTGGAGAGGGCTGTTTTAACCTGAGTGTCTGTGATTTCAGGGGAACTACATTCTTCTGGTATGGTTATGGGCCCTTTTGGGGGTGAGAGGGGGTGAAGTTTGCACTGAACCTGTCTGCCAGGATGTTGTTTATATCGGTCGGTTCAGTGTATTTTGTGCCATTCTGCACTAACTCTGAGCAGATCTGAGAATTTCCACTTAGATTCTTGACATAGCTAAAGAATGCCTTGTGGTTATCTTTGGAGTCCATGGCAATTTTTCTTTCAAAGCTAGCCTTGGATGATTTTATGAAGGAACATAGTTTTTTGCTGATACTGATCAGGAATGTCTTCCCTTCTTGGGATTTTACTCTTTTCTGAACTAGTTTCCTCCTTCTATTGTATAGCTTGTTTATGACAGGGGTCCACCAGACTGGTTTCCTTTTCTTGGAGGAGCAAGTCTTGGTTTGGTTTGGGATAGCATGATCCATGCATTTTTGTAGGTGCCCGTAATGTGCATTAGTAAAGGATTTTGCAGCTTGGACAGCATTATCCTTTAGCATGAGGGCTTTGAAACTTCCCACTTCGGTCTTAGGTAACGTGAAGTTTGCTTTTGAAAAGTTTTTCACAGTGGTTTCTTTGACCGGGGGTGGTAGCGGAATGTGGATATCCAGAGTGATTATTTTATGGTCAGATCTAACCAGCGAGGGGCTGACCTCTGGTGTGGAACACCGGTCACCCATGTTGGTGATGACCAGGTCCAATATGTTGTCACCTCTAGGGGGGGGGTGTTGACCAGTTGATCCAGGGCATTTGAGTTTATAAATTCTATGAAATGTTGGGCAAGGGAGTTTGTACTTGAGTATTTCTCCCAGTTAATGTTTGGGTAATTGAAATCCCCCAATATCAGGGTGTTTGGCAGGATCTTTATGTTTCCCAGTGCTTCCAGGAATGCAGAGTGGGGGTCCTGGAATATGGTGGGTGATCTGTAGCAAGCTATAATTTGAATAGCAGTTTTGCCCGTTGTTAGTTGCACGTGGATGATCTCTGAAGCATCATGCTGTGCCACTAACCTGGAGTTGTGGGCATCCTTGATGAATATGGATACTCTCCCGCCTTTTGTATTTCGGTCCGGGTTTTGTGGCCGAAATGTATGGTATGAGTTGTGGCCTGGTAGTGCTAGGGTGCTCTCTGGAGCCATAAACCAGGTATCTGTTACTGCACATATATCGATTTTCTCCATACTGAGGAGTGCCTTGAGTGCGTGCATTTTGAGGTTTAGACTTCTGGCATTGAGTAGCATTACCCTCAGTTTTTTGTTACTTATGCTATTTATGGCAGTGGGTTTGTCTTTTGAGCCTTGCCTAAAAAAGGCACTATGGGGGTGGCAAGAGCCTTGGCCAGTATTCAAAAGTCTAAGGGTGACAGGTGCAAGCCGTCTCTATGCGAAGCAGCATGGCTTGTCAAGCATGTCATCCCAGGCTGACAGACACTGGATCCCCTTTGAATGACACCAGAAGCTTAGCCAATTGTTGAAATTGATAATTTGTTATCTATACCATGGTATCATTCTTGGTGAGGGCAGAATGCTACTCAGGGTCAGGGTTATACCGGCCTGGGCTACGTGATCAGAGAGCTCCGCCATGTCATGTAGTCCATTGAGGTACAGCTCAGGTCATTCACACCAACATGGACAATGACAGAGTCATATTTGTACTTGTTCTGGAGTGACCTTAATGCTTGTGTTATGTGGTGGATCCTAGCACCTGACAGGCAGCTAACAGTAACCTTCTCCTTGTTCAGCCTAGTGAGTGGGACATCAGTGTGCCTGACTATAGAGTCACCTATTACTAGTGTGTTGGGTATGTTATTTTGCCTTAAGGGCTGCAATTGTGTGGCACACTGGTTTTGTGAAGTATATGTTTCATGGTTTGTGTTGGGGGATGGAGGTTGCTTGGATGTCTGCTTTGGTGGTCTCTGTTGCTTTTGCAGATTTTTATTTAGAGCCTCTGAGTATGTTTTTGTGTATTTATGTGTGTTTTTTGCTGGTGCTCGTTTCATAGGTCTATGTGAGACTGGTGGTGTGATGCATGTAATTCCCTTCTCTTCTTGACTACCTGGTCCAGTCTTGGTTTGAGAGAACTTAGCCTCCAGTTTGGCTGTATAATTGCATCTCTCGCATGTATTAGTGTTTGGTGGAAGGATGAGCGGGTTGTCTGTGTACATGAGGCAATTGTAACATTGCCTCAAAATGCCCAGATTCACCAGTTGGACTGGAGAGTACACCTGAAACTGCCCTTTGGACATGCCTGGATAGGTACAGTGAACTGTTTTACTGATTGGCTGGTAAGGTCGAATAGAGAGCCTTGTCCTTCTCTACAGTATAGGAGGGTCTAGTGCTAAGGTTTATTATTGCTTACTATGAGTTTTGAGCAAGTGCTAGGATGAGAAGTGAATGATTTTAGTGCTAAGTTGAAAGTTTGTCTAGTTCCAAGGGAAAAAATTGCACAGCAGACTTTGTGGAGCCAGAAATAGTTATACCCTAGCTACCAGGTGCGCAAAACCTTATAAATGCGTGTTTTATAGCAGGGAAATTAAAGAGATAGAACTTAGCCTAAAATGGTCAATAAACTACTAATTTCTGGGCTGAAACCACTCCTCCAGGGACAGATAGGCTGCTCATAGCTCCCTCTTTCACAGTGAACAGAAAAACTTCCTTCTATACAAGTAAGATACGGGTAAACACAGAAACTTGTAACACAGCCCTGAATTTAGCAATAACCTGAAAACTGGACTAAACTAGCTTAGAAAGGTGAGAAAACAAGAATTTTTTTTTTCAGGCAATAGAGCAGATACAATCAAAAAAACACTTTAAATACACATAAATGGCTATCACACTTGAGTGTGTAGCCTACAACAGTTAAATAGGTTCTTTAAACACAAAAATGACTTTGTTAAAATGCAGGAAGTAACATAAGTGCAATATGAAGCTGAAACAAGCTTTTCAAATCACAGAAACTCTAGAAAATCGGCATTTTAGGCAGAATTAGATAAAGGTAGCAAGAAAATGCAGAAAAATGATACTTTATCACTCCGAAGTCTCTCTTTTGTCTCTTTGCTGCTATATAACTCTGCAGGGCACCAGGCAGGAGCTTGCTGAGCTGTATACTAGCAAAAAGACCTTGCAAATGTGGGTTTTATAGCAGGGAAATGAAAGAGATAGAAATTAGCCCAAAATGGCCAATAAACTACTAATTTCTAGGCTGAAAACACTCCTCCAGGGACAGATAGGCTGCTCAGAGGTCCCTCTCTCAAAGTGAACAGAGAAACTTCCTTTTATCCAAGTAAGATATGGGCAAACACAGAAACTTGTAACACAGCCTTGAATTTAGCACTAACCTGAAAACTGGACTAAACTAGCATAGAAAGGCGGGAAACAAGTATTTTTTTTTTTCAGAAAATAATGCAGATACAATCAAAAAAACACAGAAATGGCTATCACACTTGAGTGTGTAGCCTACAACAGTTAAACAGGTAATTTAAACACAAAAACAACTTTGTTAAAGTGCAGGCAGTAAAAGATCTGCTCTGGGTTACAGCACAATTGCAATAAATATACAGAACCAACTGATATTGCCAACATCCTGGCAGATAGGTTCAGTGCTAACTTCACCCCTCTCTCATCCCCTAAAGGGCCCATCTCTATACCGGAAGAATGCAAAGTACCTGTAATCACGGCTGCACAGGTAAAAAACACACTCTCCAAAGCAAATAACACAGCATCCATGAGACCTGACAACATCCTAGGCTGCGTTCTACATGAACTACAGAACGAACTGGCACCACACCTAAGTACCATGTTCAATCATAGCCTCACCTCAGGCTTTGTGCCCACTGAATGGCACACCATGATGGTTATCCCACTCCACAAAGCGGGAGCCATGACGGACCACGGGAACTACCTCCCCATTAGCCTGATGAGCCTGGTCTGCAAGGTCATGGAACGTATCATCATGGAACTCATAAACAAAGACATTGGTAATCTCCAAACTCTAGACCCTACCCAGTTCGGGATTGTAAAAGGCAGATCATGTCTCCTAAACCTGATTGACTTCTTTGAAGAAGTCACCAAAGTCATAGATGAGGGTAAGGTGGTTCACACAGCTTATCTAGATCTTGCCAAGGCTTTTGACCAAATCCCCCACTCTGGAATTATAGATAAGCACACTAAACTAGGTATAAATCCCTATGTCATAAGATGGGTTGCCAACTGGTTCACGGACAGAACCCACACTGTGAAAGTAGCAGACTTCAAATCCGACTTCAGACCAGTGACAAGTGGAGTACCACAGGGTTCAGTCCTGGGTCCTCTCCTGTTTTGCATCTACTTCTCTGAAGTACAGGCTAACACAGAAGGTCTTTGGCCAACAACGTTTGAAGATGACTGCAAACTAGGAGCCGTAATCAAAACTCATAACGATGTGGACATAGTACAAAGGGCCTCACTGAGACAGATGCCTGGTGTCAAAGCCATGGCCTGAAGCTCAATGCCAAAAAGTGTATTGTCATCCCCTTTGGTAAAAACGCTGTACCGATGAACTACCACATAAGTGGTAGTCTACTTAATGCCGAAAGTGTGATAAGAGACCTTGGGACACAGGTGGACAGTAGTCTCTCCTTTGATAATGACTTAGCCACAGTGGTCAGAAAATCCTTCTACATGGCTCACCTCATCACAAAAGGTTTCTCATCCAGAAAAAAAGATGTCATTGTTCCCCTCTACTCATCACTCAGACCCATTATAGAGTACAATGCCCGTTTTGGTATGTACCTCACAAGACATCTACAACAACTGGAAAGGCCACAGAAATACCTCACAAAGAGGATTACTGACCTCAAACAGATGCCCTATGCAGACCATCTAAAAAAACTCCAGCTTTACTCCGTCGCATATCGCCTACTCAGAGGCGATCTCTGCCTAACATACAAAGCTATGTCAAACCCAGAGCTGTTGGACATGCTCCACTTAAAGAAATCCCAATCTCTCTGAGCTACGCGCTCTAGGGACCTAAACCTTGTCACCACAATAAACAGAACATACTGGAGGGATAGATTCCTGTCCCAGAGACTTCCCATACTCTGGAACAGACTACCTATCTATGTCAAACAGAGCTCCTCATTAGCACTCTTCAAGAAAAATCTTGATGATTGGATGGGAAATAGGAAATTCACCTCAGGGATCACTTCTGTGGCTCTTCTCGACAGGGGCACAGTAAAATAATTTTCTTGGGTGGCGAAAGCCAGGATACCTTTTTGGCTAGGCTTATATGGGCCCTAGGGCTAATAGCCTAGTACCTATCTATGAACCTATGAACCTATATGTAGCTGAAACAAGCTTTTTAAATCACAGAAACTCTAGAAAATCAGCGTTTTAGGCAGAATTAGTTAAAGGCAGCAAGAAAATGCAGAAAAATGATACTTAATTACTCCAAAGTCTCTCTTTTGTCTCTCTACTGCTGTAGAACTCTGCAGGGCACCAGGCAGGAGCTTGCTGAGCTGTATATTAGCACAAAAACCTTGCAAATGCATGTTTTATCACAGGGAAATGAAAGAGATAGAAATTAGCACAAAATGGCCAATAAACTACTAATTTCTGGGCTGAAACCACTCCTCCAGGGACAGATAGGCTACTCAAAGCTCCCTCTCTCACAGTGAACAGAGAAACTTCCTTCTATCCAAGTAAGGTATGGGCAAACACAGAAACTTGTAACACAGCCCTGAATTCAGCACTAACTAAAAAATGGACTAAACTAGCTTAGAAAGATGGGAAAACAAGTGTATTTTTTTTTTCAGAAAATAAAGCAGATACAATCAAAAAAACACTTTAAATGCACAGAAATGGCTAGCACACTTGAGTGTGTAGCCTACAACAGTTAAACAGGTAATTTAAACACAAACTGACTTTACTAAAGTGCAGGCAGTAAAATAAGTACAATGTTTGTTTGTGTCTTTCGGCTATTTCCCAGTTAGGGGTCGCCACAGAGGAACTCCGATCTGCTAATGAATAGCAGTAGAGTTTTACGTGCTGGCTTGCCGGGCCTAACGCACAACCTTCAACGTAGGAATGCCCATTCACGCATGTCACCACACAGAAGATGCTTTAACTGAGAATCGAATGGGCAACGTCTAACTGTGAGGCGACAATGAAACAAGCTTTTTAAATCACAGAAGATCTAGAAAATCGGTGTTTTAGGTGAATTAGCTAAAGGCAGCAAGAAAATGCAGCAAAATGATACTTAATCACTCCAAAGTTACTCTTTTATCTCTCTGCTGCTGTAGAACTCTGCAGGGCACCAGGCAGGAGCTTGCTGAGCTGTATACTAGCACTAAAACCTTGCAAATGTGGGTTTTATAGCAGGGAAATGAAAGAGATAGAAATTAGCCCAAAATGGCCAATAAACTACTAATTTTTGGGCTGAAACCACTCCTCCAGGGACATATATGCTGCACAAAGCTCCCTCTCTCACAGTGAACAGAGAAACTTCCTTCTATCTAAATAAGGTATGGGCAAACACAGAAACTTGTAACACAGCCCTGAATTCAGCACTAATCTGAAAACTGGACTAAACTAGCTTAGAAAGGTGGGAAAACAAGTATTTTTTTTTTTCTGATAGGTTCAGTGCTAACTTTACCCCCCTCTCACCCCCTAAAGGGACCATCTCTATACTAGAAGAATGCAAAGTTCTTGTAATCACAGCTGCACAGGTAAAAAACACACTCTCCAAAGCCAAGAACACAGCATCCATGGGACCAGACAACATCCCAGGCTGCATTCTGCATGAACTACAGAACAAACTGTTACCCCACCCAAGTACCACTTTCAATCATAGCCTCACTTCAGGCTTTGTGCCCACTGAGTGGCACACAGTGATTGTTATTTCACTCCACAAAGGGGAGCCACCATGGACTCCAGGAACAACTGCCTCATTAGCCTGATGAGCCTGGTCTGCAAGGCCATGGAATGTATCATCATGGAACTTAAAAACAAAGAAATTGGTAATCTCCAAACTCTGGACCCCACCTAGTTCGGGTTTGTAAAAGGCAGATCATGTCTCCTAAACCTGATAGACTTCTTTGAAGCAGTCACCAAAACCATAGACAAGGGTAAGGTGGTTCACTCAGCATATCTAGATATTGCCAAGGCTTTAAACACCAACCCACACTCTGGAATTATAGATAAACTAACTAAACTAGGTATAAATCCCTATGTCGCAAGATGGGTTGCCATCTGGCTCACTGACAGAACCCACACTGTGAAAGTAGCAGATTCCAAATCCGACTTCAGATCAGTGACAAGAGGAGTACCACAGGGTTCAGTCCTGGGTCCTCTCCTGTTTGGTATCTACTTCTCTGAAGTACAGGCTAACACTGAAGGTCTTTGGCTAACAAAGTTCACAGATGACTGCAAACTAGGAGCCATAACTGAAACTCCTAACAATGTGGACATCCTACAAAAGGGCCTCACTGAGACAGATGCCTGGTGTCAAAGCCATAGCCTCAAGCTCAATGCCAAAAAGTGCATTGCCATCCCCTTTGGTAAAAACTCTGTACCCATGAACTACAACATAGGCGATAGTATACTTAACACTGAAAGTGTGATAAGAGACCTTGGGACACAGGTGGATATTAGTCTCTCCTTTGATAATCACATCACCACAGTAGTCAGGAAATCCTTCTACACGGCACACCTCATCACAAAAGGTTTCTCATCCAGAAAAAAAAAGATCATTGTTCCCCTCTACTCATAACTCATTAGACCCATTATAGAGTACAATACCCGTTTTGGTATGTACCTCACAAGACATCTACAACAGCTCGAATGGCCGTAGAAATACCTCACAAAGAGGATTACTGGCCTCAAACAGATGCCCTATGCAGACCGTCTCAAAAAACTTCAGCTTTACTCCGTCGCATATCGCCTACTCAGAGGTGATCTTTGCCTAACATACAAAGCTATGTCAAACTCAGAGCTGTTGGACATGCTTGACTTAAAGAAATCCCAATCCCCCCAAGCTACACACTCTAGGGACCTAAACCTTGTCACCAAAATAAACAGAACATGCCGGAGGAATAGATTCTTGTCCCAGAGACTTCCCATACTCTACAATAAACTACCTATCTATATCTAACAAAGCTCCTCATTAGCACTCTTCAAAAAAAATATTGATTATTGGATGTGAAATAGGAAATTCACCCCAGGGATCACTTATGTGGCTCTGCTCAACTGTGGCACAAGAAAATAATTTTCTTGGGTGGCAAAAGCCAGGGTACCTTTTTGGCTGGGCTTGTATAGGCCCTAGGGCTGATAGACTAGTACCTACCTATGAACCTATGAACCTAAGAATGGAGTTCTACCAGCTTCTAGAAAATGATGTCAGTACTTGGCAAAAAGAAACTATCAGGCTGCAAGACAAAGACAGAAAGATAAAGTCAGACATCCTTCTTTTCACCAGGCCCATCAGGCTCCAAGGTATATAGAAACTCACCAGTGAATGGAAGACAATTAAAAGGGGAGAATGAAAAAGAAAGTACTCAGCATTCAAGTACCCCAAGACAAGTAGAGGAGGAAACAGACTTAGTCAAAGAAGAATGGCAGCACCTCCAAACATCTTGTGGGATGACTACAGAACAGATATGTGGCCAAGCAAGTGATAGAAATAAGGAACTTAAAGAAAGGTGACTGAGGAATTCACAGAAGTCATCAAAAGAAAGGAGGATTGCAGGACAAAGTGGGACATGGAAAAGAAAGATTAGGCCAGGATGGCTAAGAAGGAAGCTAAGAATGGAGTTCTACCAGCTTCTAGAAAATGTTGTCAGTACTTGGCAAAAAGAAACTATCAGGCTGCAAGAAAAAGACAGACAGATAAAGTCAGACACCCTTCTGCTCACCAGGCCCAACAGGCTCCAAGGTACATAGAATAAGAAAAAACATTGAAACTCAGCTACTCCATATCCAGCCTGACCATTGGCAAAGCCTCCCACCATATCATTGCTAGTTACAGGATCCCCACTGAGTATGATGAGAAACACTCAGTATACCTGAAGGTACATGGAGGGCATTCAGCCCAACACAGGACTGATGGCTGATTTAACAGGATCTCAATCATAACCAGACTATACAAAGAAGGCAGACATTTCTGTCTAAACTTAAGGAGAGTGCTCAATGGAAAAAAAAATCCCACATTAGTATCAACAGACAAATCAGAAGCTAGTCAAGTCTGCAAAAGCTAAATAGGAGACTAAAATAGCCTTCTATGCAAAGGATAACTGTAAAGTATTTTTTAGTTATGTTAGAAATCTTAAGGGAAAAGCTCAAAAATGTGCTGAGTTGGTGAAGACAACTGTGTTTATATACAACCAGAAGATAGTAAACTTGCTGGCCTTTACATTCAACGGAAATTTCACCCCTTTATCACCTCCGGTCACTTCTGATGACATTCTCCCTATGATTCTATTGTCTGAAGTCCCAAAAGAAGAAGTCATCACTGCACTCTCTAAAGATAGAGACACAGCATCTATGAACCCTGATGGAATCCTAGGATGCCTAGTAAATAGCTCAACCATGATCCAGCACACCAATTCAGTTCTCTCTTAAACCACAGTCTCCAGGCAGGCTTTGTTCCAGTAGAGTGGTGGACAGCAACAGTCATCCTTTTGCACAGGGGTGGGCCATCAATAGACCCAGGAAGCTACTGACCCATAAGTCTTAGACTGATATGCAAGGAGAATCATGAAGCTGAAAACCTATTTTTGAAATCATTTTCACCTATAAGGTCAAATGGTACAGGGGTTAAGGTGTATGCTTTTCAACAGCAAAGTGCAAGGTTTGATTTTCACCACAGGTAAGAGTCTTACAGATGGAAGATGTATATTATTATTGCCCTGAGAGGGAGAGAGACCAGATAGCAAAGCGGTTAAGGTATTTGCCTACAATGCACAAGGTACAAGCTTTAATCCTTATCTCCGGCCACTGCATTATCTCCGGCCTTTGCATTATCCACTTGTACTTCTGTGGGGGTCTTTCCCCAGAAAATCATGCTGAATGTTTCCATCTGAAACTCACCCATGAATGGAAGACAATTAAAACGGGAAAATGAACAAGAAAGTAATAAGCACTCAAGTACCCCAAGACAAGTAGAGGAGGAAATGGACTTAGTCGAAGAAGAATGGCAGCACCTCTAAAAAGCATGTGGGATGACTACAGAACAGATATGTGGCCAAGCAACCGGTAGAAATAAGGTACTTAAAGAAAGGTGACTGAGGAAGTCACGGAAGTCATCAAAAGAAAGGAGGAGTGCAGGACAAAGTGGGACATGGAAAAGAAAGACTAGGCCAGGATGGCAAAGAAGGAAGCTAAGAATGGAGTTCTACCAGCTCCTAGAAAATGACGTCAGTACATGGCAAAAAGAAATTATCAGGTTGCAAGACAAAGACAGAAAGATAAAGTCAGACACCCTTCTGCTCACCAGGCCCTTCAGGCTCCAAGGTACATAGAATAAGAAAAACATAGAAACTCAGCTACTCCATGTCAAGCCTGACCATTGGCAAAGCCTCCCACCATATCATTGCTAGTTACAGGATCCCCACTGAGTACGATGAGAAACACTCAGTATACCTGAAGGTACAGGGAGGGCATTCAGCCCAACACAGGACTGATGGCCAATTTAACAGGATCTCCATCATAAACAGACAATACAACAGAAGCCAGACATTTCTGTCTAAAACTAAGCAGGAGAGTGCTCAACGGAAAAAAAATCCCACATTAGTATCAACAGACAAATCAGGAAACTTGTCAAGTCTGTGAAAGCTAAATAGCAGACAAAAATAGCCTTCAATGCAAAGGATAACTGTAAAGTATTTTTTAGTTATGTCAGAAATCTTAAGGGAAACACTCAAAAACGTGCTGAGTTGGCTGAAGAAGACTGTGCTTATATTCAACCAGAAGACATAGTAAACTTGCTGGCCTTTACATTCAACAAAAATTTCACCCCTTTATCAACTCCGGTCACTTCTGATGAAATTCCCCCTATGATTCCATTGCCTGATATCATAAAAGAAGTCGTCACTGCACTCTCTAAAGCTAGAGACACAGCATCTATGAACCCTAATGGAATTCCAGGGTGCCTAGTAAATAGCTCAACCATGATCTAGCACCCCAGTTCAGTTCTGTATTTAACCACAGTCTCCAGGCAGGCTTTGTTCCAGTAGAGTGGAGGACAGCAACAGTCATCCCTTTGCACAAGGGTGGGCCATCAATAGACTCAGGAAACGACTGAACAATAAGTCTCACTAGACTGATATGCAAGGAGAATCATGAAGCTGAAAACCCCTTTTTTAAAATCATTTTGTCCTGAAAGGTCAAGTGGTACAGGGGTTAAGATATATGCCTTTCAACTGCAAGGTTTGATTTTCATCACTGGAAAGAGTTTTACAGACTGAAGATGTATATTTTTATTGCTCTGAGAGGGAGAGAGACCAGATAGTGAAGTGGTTACGGTATTTGCCTCCCATGCACAAGGTACAATGCATTATCTCCGGCCTTTGCATTATCTACTTGTGCTTCTGTAGGGGTCTTTCCCCCAAATCATGCTAAATGTTTCCATCTGAAACTTACCCATGAATGGAAGACAATTAAAAAGGGAGAATGAACAAGAAAGTACTCAACGCTCAAGTAAACCAAGACAAGTAGAGGAGGAAACAGAGATAGTCGAAGAAGAATGGCAGTACCTCCAAACAGCATGTGGGATGACTACAGAGCAGATATTTGGCCAAGCAAGCAGTAGAAAAAAGGTACTTAAAGAAAGGTTACTGAGGAAGTCACGGAAGTCATCAAAAGAATGGAGGAGTGCAGGACAAAGTGGGACATGGAAAAGAAAGACTAGGCCAGGATGGCTAAGAAGGAAGCTAAGAATGGAGTTCTACCAGCTTCTAGAAAATGACCTCAGTACTTGGCAAAAAGAAACTATCAGGCTGCAAGACAAAGACAGAAAGATAAAGTCAGATACTCTTCTGCTCACCGGGCCCATCAGGCTCCAAGGTACATAGAATAAGAAAAAATGGAAACTCGGCTATTCCATGTCCAGCCTGACTGTTGGCAAAGACTCCCAGCATAGCATTGCAAGTTACAGAATCCCCACTGAGTACGATGAGAAACACTCAGTATACCTGAAGGTACAGGGAGGGCATTCGCCCCAACACAGGACAGATGGCGGATTTAACAGGATCTCAGTCATAATCACACAATACAACAGAAGGCAGACATTTCTGTCTAAAACTAACCAGGAGAGTGCTCAATGGAAAAAAAATCCCAAATTAGTATCAACAGACAATCAGGAAACTAGTGAAGTCTGAAAAAGCTTAATAGGAGACTAAAATAGCCTTCTATGGAAAGGATAACTGCAAAGTATTTTTTAGTTATGTCAGAAATCTTAAGGTAAACACTCAAAAACGTGCTGAGTTGGCTGAAGAAGACTGTGCTTATATTCAACCAGAAGACATAGTAAACTTGCTGGCCTTTACATTCAATGAAGAATTCACCCGTTTATCACCTCCGGTCACTTCTGATGACATTCCCACTATGATTCTATTGCCTTATATCACAAAAGAAGAAGTCATCACTGCACTCTCTAAAGCTAGAGACACAGCATCTATGAACCCTGATGGAACCCCAGGGTGCCTAGTAAATAACTCAACCATGGATCTTGCACAACAATTCAGTTCTCTATTTAACCACAGTCTCCAGACAGGCTTTGTTCCAGAAGAGTGGAGGACATCAACAGTCATCCCTTTGCACAGGAGTGGGCCATCTATAGACCCAGAAATGTACTGACCCATAAGTCTGACTAGACTGATATGCAAGGAGAATCATGAAGCTGAAAACCCCTTTTTTTAAATTATTTTTCACCTGAAAGGCCAAGTGATACAGTGGTTAAGTGTATGCCTTTCAACCGGAAGCTTTAATTCTCACCACTGGAAAGAGCTTTACAGATTGAAGATATAATTTTTTATTGCCCTGAGAGGGAGAGAGACCTGATAGCGAAACGGTTAAGGTATTCGCCTCCCATGCACAAGGTACAATGCATTATCTCCGGCCTTTGCATTATCTACTTGTGCTTCTGTGGGGGTCTTTCCCCCAAATCATGCTCAATGTTTTAATCTGAAACTCACCCATAAATGGAAGGCAATTAAAAGGGGAAAAGGAACAAGAAAGTACTCAGCGTTCAAGTACCCCAAGACAAGTAGAGGAGGAAACAGACTTAGACGAAGAAGAAGAATGGCAGCACCACCATACAGCATGTGGGATGAATTCAGAACAGATATGTGGCCAAGCAAGCAATGGAAATAAGGTACTTTAAGAAAGGTTACTGAGGAAGTCACGGAAGTCATCAAAAGAATGGAGTGCAGGACAAAGTGGGACATGGAAAAGACAGACTAGGCCAGGAAGGAATACTAGATGGCTAAGAAGGAAGCTAAGAAAGGAGTTCTACTAGCTTCTAGAAAATGATGTTAGTACTTGGCAAAAAGAAACTATCAGGCTTCAAGAGAAAGACAGGATGATAAACTCAGACACTCTTCTACTCACCAGGACCATCAGGCTCCAAGGTACATAGAATAAGAAAAATATGAAAACTAAGCTACTCCATGTCCAGCCTGACCATTGGCAAAGTCACCCACCATATCATTGTTAGTTACAGGATCCCCACTGAGTATGATGAGAAGCACTCAGTATACCTGAAAATTTCACCCCTTTATCACCTCCGGTCACTTCTGATGACATTCCCCCTACAATTCCATTGTCTGATATCACAAAAGATGAAGTCATCACTGCACTCTCTAAAGCTAGAGACATAGCATCTATGAACCCTGATGGAATCCCAGGGTGCCTAGTAAATAGCTCAACCATGATCTAGCACACCAATTCAGTTCTCTATTTAACCACAGTCTCCAGGCAGGCTTTGTTCCAGTAGAGTGGAGAACAGCAACAGTCATCCATTTGCACAGGGGTGGCCCATCAACAGACCCAGGAAACTACTGACCCATAAGTCTCACTAGACTGATATGCAAGGAGAATCATGAAGCTGAAAACCCCTTTTTTGTAATCTTCTTCACCTGAAAGGCCAAGTGGTGCAGTGATTAAGGGGTTTGGATTTCAACCACAAGGTTTGATTTTCACCACTGGAAAGAGCTTTACAGATTGAAGATGTATAATTTTATTGCCCTGAGAGGGAGATAGACCAGGTAGCGAAGTGGTTAAGGTATTCGCCTACCATGCACAAGGTACAATGCGTTATCTTCGGCCTTTGCATTATCTACTTGTGCTTCTGTGGGGGTCTTTCCCCCAAATCATGTTGAATGTTTCCATCTGAAACTCACCCATGAATAGAAGACAATTAAAAGGGGAGAATGAACAAGAAAATACTCAGCACTCAAGTACCCCAAGACAAGTAGAGGAGGAAACAGACTTAGTCAAAGAAGAATGGCAGCACCTCCAAACAGCATATGGGATGACTACAGAACAAATATGTGGCCAAGCAAGCGATAGAAAAAAGGTACTTAAAGAAAGGTTACTGAGGAAGTCACGGAAGTCATCAAAAGAAAGGAGGAGTGCAGGACAAAGTGGGACATGGAAAAGAAAGACTAGGCCAGGATGGCTAAGAAGGAAGCTAAGAATGGAGTTCTACCAGCTTCTAGAAGATGACAGCAAAAAAAAACTATCAGGCTACAAGACAAAGACAGAAGGATAAAGTCAGACACCCTTCTGCTCACCAGGCCCATCAGGCTCCAATGTACATCGAATAAGAAAAACATGGAAACTGAGCTACTCCATGTCCAGCGTGACCGTTAGCATAGTCACCCACCATATTGTTGCTAGTTACAGGATCCCCATTGAGCACAATGAGAAACACTCAGTATACCTGAAATTTTCACCCTTTTAGCACCTCCGGCCATTTCTGATGACATTCCTCCTATGATTCCATTGCCTGATATTGCAAAAGAAGAAGTCATCACTGCACTCTGTAAAGCTAGAGACACAGCATCTATGATCCCTGATGGAATCCCAGGGTGCCTAGTAAATAGCTCAACCATGATCTAGCACACCAATTCAGTTCTCTGTTTAACCACAGTCTCCAGGCAGGCTTTGTTCCTGTAGAGTGGAGGACAGCAACAGTCATCCCTTTGCATAGAGGTGGGCTATCAATAGACCTAGGAAACTACTGACCCATAAGTCTGACTAGACTGATATTCAGGGAGAATCATGAAGCTGAAAACCCCTTTTTTTAAGGTAATTTTCACCTGAAAGGCCAAGTGTACAGTGGTTAAGGTGTATGCCTTTCAACTGCAAGGTTTAATTCTCACCACAGGAAAGAGCTTTACAAACTGAAGATATATATTTTTATTGGCCTGAGAGGGAGAGAGACCAGATAGCGAAGCGGTTAAGTCATTCGCCTCCCATGCACAAGGTACAATGCATTATCTCTGGCCTTTGCATTATCTACTTGTGCTTCTGTGGGGGTCTTTCCCCCAAATCATACTAAATGTTTCCATCTGAAACTCACCCATGAATGGAAGGCAATTAAAAGGGGAGAATGAACAGAAAGTACTCAGCGCTCAAGTATCCCAAGACAAGTAGTGGAGGAAACAGACTTAGTCAAAGAAGAATGGCAGCACCTACAACCAGCATGTGGGATGACTACAGAACAGATATGTGGACAAGCAAGCGATAGAAATAAGGTACTTAAAGAAAGGTTACTGAGGAAGTCACGGAAGTCATCAAAAGAATGGAGGAGTGCAGGGCAAAGTGGGACATGGAAAAGAAAGACTAGGCCAGTATGGCTAAGAAGGAAGCTAAGAATGGAGTTCTACTAGCTTCTAGAAAATTATGTTAGTACTTGGCATAAAGAAACTATCAGGCTTCAAGACAAGGACAGGATGATAAACTCAGACACCCTTCTGCTCATCAGGACCATCAGGCTCCAAGGTACATAGAATAAGAAAAATATGAAAACTGAGCCACTCCATGTCCAGCCTGACCATTGGCAAAGTCTCCCACCATATCATTGCTAGTTACAGGATCCCCAGTGAGTACGATGAGAAACACTCAGTATACCTGAAAATTTCACCCCTTTATCACCTCCGGTCACTTCTGATGACATTCCCGCTATGATTCTATTGCCTTATATCACAAAAGAAGAAGTTGTCACTACACTCTCTAAAGATAGAGACATAGCATCTATGAACCCTGATGGAACCCCAGGGTGCCTAGTAAATAGCTCAATATGGATCTAGCACACCAATTCATTTCTCTATTTATCCACAGTCTCCAGGCAGGCTTTGTTCCAGTAGAGTGGAGAACAGCAATAGTCATCCCTTTGCACAGGGGTGGGCTATCAAAGTCCCAGGAAACTACTGACCCACAAGTCTGACTAGTCTGATATGCAAGGAGAATCATGAAGCTGAAAACTCATTTTTTTAAGGTCATTTTCACCTGAAAGGCCAAGTGGAACAGTGGTTAAGGTGTATGCCTTTCAACCGCAAGGTTTAATTCTCACCACAGGAATGAGCTTTACAAATTGTAGATATATATTTTTATTGCCCTGAGAGGCAGAGAGACCAGATAGCAAAGTGGTTAAGGTATTCGCATCACATGCACAAGGTACAATGCATTATCTCTGGCCTTTGCATTATCTACTTGTGCTTCTGTGGGTGTCTTTCCCCAAATCAGGCTGAATGTTTCCATCTGAAACTCACCCATAAATGAAAGACAATTAAAAGGGGAGAATGAAGAAGAAAGTACTCAGCGTTCAAGTACCCCAAGACAAGTAGAGGAGGAAACAGACTTAGTCAAAGAAGAATGGCAGCACCACCAAAAAGCATGTGGGATGACTACAGAACAGATATGTGGCCAAGCCAGCAATGGAAATAAGGTACTTAAAGAAAGATGACTGAGGAAGTCACGGAAGTCATCAAAAGAAAGGAGCAGTGCAGGAAAAAGTGGGACATGGAAAAGAAAGACTAGGCCAGGAAGGAATACTGGAGGGCTAAGAAGGAAGCTAAGAATGGAGTTCTACCAGCTTCTAGAAAATGATGTCAGTACTTGGCAAAAAGAAACTCTCAGGCTTCAAGACAAAGACAGAAAGATAAAGTCAGACACCCTTCTGCTCACCAGGCCCATCAGGCTCCAAGGTATACAGAATACGAAAAACATGTAAACTGAGCTACTCCATGTCCAGCCTGACCATTGGCAAAGTCTCCCACCATATCATTGCTAGTTACAGGATCCCCACTGAGTACGATGAGAAACACTCAGTATACCTGAAGGTACAAGTAGGGCATTCAGCCCAACACAGGACTGATGGCTGAGTTAACAGGATCTCAATCATAAACAGACTATACAACAGAAGGCAGACATTTCTGTCTAAAACTAAGCATGAGAGTGCTCAACGGAAAAGAAATCCCACATGAGTATCAACAGACAAATCAAGAAACTAGTCAAGTCTGCAAAAGCTAAATAGGAGACTAAAACAGCCTTCTACGCAAAGGATAACTGTAAAGTATTTTTTAGTTAGGTGAGAAATCTTAAGGGAAACACTCAAAAATGTGCTGAGTTGGCTGAAAAAGACAGTGCTTATATTTAACCAGAAGACATAGTAAACATGCAGGCCTTTATATTCAACAAAAATTTCACCCCTTTATCACATCCGGTCACTTCTGATGACATTCCCCCTATGGTACCATTGCCTGATATCACAAAAGAAGAAGTCGTCACTGCACTCTCTAAAGCTAGAGACACAGCATCTATGAACCCTGATGGAATACCAGGGTGCCTAGTAAATAGCTCAACCATGATCTAGCACACAATTTCAGTTCTCTATTTAACCACAGTCTCCAGGCAGACTTTGTTCCGGTAGAGTGGAGGACAGCAACAGTCATCCCTTTACACAGGGGTGGACCATCAATAGACTCAGGAAACTACTGACCCATAAGTCTCACTAGACTGATATGCAATGAGAATCATGAAGCGGAAAACACTTTTTTTTAAATCTTATTCACCAGAAAGGCCAAGTGGTGCTGTGATTAAGGGGTTTGCATTTTAACCACAAGGTATGATTCTCACCACTGGAAAGAGCTTTACAGATTGAAGATATACATTTTTATTGCCCTGACAGGGAGAGAGACCAGATAGCGAAGTGGTTAAGGTATTCAACTCCCATGCACAAGGTACAATGCATTATCTCCGGACTTTGAATTATCTACTTGTGCTTCTGTGGGGGTCTTTCCCCCAAGTCATGCTGAATGTTTCCATCTGAAACTCACCCATGAGTGGAAGACAATTAAAAGGGGAAAATGAACAAGAAAATACTCAGCACTCAAGTATCCCAAGACAAGTAGAGGAGGAATCAGACTTAGTCAAAGAAGAATGGCAGCACCTCCAAACAGCATATGGGATGACTACAGAACAAATATGTGGCCAAGCAAGCGACAAAAATAAGGTACTTAAAGAAAGGTGACTGAGGAAGTCACGGAAGTCATCAAAAGAATGGAGGAGTGCAGGACAAAGTGGGACATGGAAAAGAAAGACTAGGCCAGGATGGCTAAGAAGGAAGCTAAGAATGGAGTTCTACCAGCTTCTAGAAAATGACCTCAGTACTTGGAGAAAAGATACTGTCAGGCTGCAAGACAAACACAGAAAGATAAAGTCAGACACCCTTCTGCTCACTAGGCCCACCAGCCTCCAAGCTACATAGAAAAGGAAAAACATGGAAACTGAGCTACTCCATGTCCAACCAGACCGTTGGCAAAGCCTCCTACCATATCATTGTCAGTTAAAGGATCCCCACTGAGTACGATGAGAAACACTCAGTATACCGGAAGGTACAGGGAGGGCATTCAGCCCAGCACAGGACAGATGGCGGATTTAACAGGATCTCAATCATAAACAGACTATACAACAGAAGGCAGACATTTCTGTCTAAAACTAAGCAGGAGAGTGCCCAACGGAAAAAAAAAATCTCACATTAGTATCAACAGACAAATCAGGAAACTAGTCAAGTCTGCAAAAGCTGAATAGGAGACTAAAATAGCCTTCTATGCAAAGGATAACTGTAAAGTATTTTTTACTTAGGTCAGAAATCTTAAGGGAAACACTCAAAAATGTGCTGAGTTGGCTGAATAAGATAGTACTTATATTCAACCAGAACGCACAATAAACTTGCTGGCCTTTACATTCAATGAAGATTTCTCCTCTTTATCACCTACAGTCACTTCTGATGACATTCCCTATAAGATTCCATTACCTGATATCACAAAAGAAGAAGTCATCACTGCACTCTCTAAAGCTAGAGACACAGCATCTATGAGCCTTTATGGAATCCCAGGGTGTCTAGTAAATAGCTCAACCATGATCTATCACACCAGTTCAGTTCTCAGTTTAACCACAGTCCCCAGGCAGGCTTTGTTCCAGTAGTGTGGAGAACAGCAACAGTCATCCCTTTGCATAGGGGTGGGCTATCAATAGACCTATGAAACTAATGTCTCATAAGTCTGACTAGACTGATATTCAAGAAGAATCATGAAGCTGAAAACCCCTTTTTTTTAATGGCATTTTCACCTGAAAGGCCAAGTGTACAGTGGTTAAGGTGTATGCCTTTCAACCACAATGTTTAACTCTCTCCACAGGAAAGAGCTTTACAAACTGAAGATATATATTTTTATTGGCCTGAGAGGGAGAGAGATCAGATAGCGAAGCGGTTAAGGTATTCGCCTCCCATGCACAAGGTACAATGCATTACCTCTGGCCTTTGCATTATCTACTTGTGGTTCTGTGGGGGTCTTTCCCCCAAATCATGCTGAATGTTTACATCTGAAACACACCCATAAATGAAAGACAATTAAAAGGGGAGAATGAAAAGGAAAGTACTCAGTGCTCAAGTACCCCAAGACAAGTAGAGGAGGAAACAAACTAAGTCGAAGAAGAATGGCAGCACCTCCAAACAGCATGTGGGATGACTACAGAACAGATATGTGGACAAGCAAGTGATAGAAATAAGGTACTTAAAGAAAGGTAATTGAGAAAGTTATGGAAGTCATCAAGAGAAAGGAGGAATGCAGGACAAAGTGGGACATGGAAAAGACAGACTAGGACAGGAAGGAATACTGTATGGCAAAGAAGGAAGCTAAGAATGGAGTTCTACTAGCTTCTAGAAAATGATGCTAGTACTTCGCATAAAGAAACTATCAGGCTTCAAGACAAAGACAGGATGATAATCTCAGACACCCTTCTGCTCACCAGGACCATCAGGCTCCAAGGTACATAGAATAAGACAAATATGAAATCTGAGTTACTCCATGTCCAGCCTGACCGTTGGCAAAGTCTCCCACCATATCATTGCTAGTTACAGGATCCCCGGTGAGTACGATGAGAAACACTCAGTATACCTGAAAATTTCACCCCTTTATCACCTCAGGTCACTTCTGATGACATTCCCACTATGATTCTATTGCCTTATATCACAAAAGATGAAGTCATCACTGCACTCTCTAAAGATAGTGACACAGCATCTATGAACCCTGATGGAACCCCAGGGTGCCTAGTAAATAGCTCAACCATGGATCTAGCACACCAATTCAGTTCTCTATTTATCCACAGTCTCCAGGTAGGCTTTGTTCCAGTAGAGTGGAGGACAGCAACAGTCATCCCTTTGCACAGGGGTGGGCTATCAATAAACCCAGGAAACTACTGACCCATAAGTCTGACTAGTCTGATATGCAAGGAGAATCATGAAGTTGAAAACCCCTTGTTTTAAGGTCATTTTCACCTGAAAGGCCAAGTGGAACAGTGGTTAAGGTGTATGCCTTTCAACCACAAGGTTTAATTCTCACCACAGGAATGAGCTTTACAAATTGTAGATATATATTTTTATTGCCCTGAGAGGGGGAGAGAGACCAGATAGCAAAGTGGTTAAGGTATTCGCATCCCATGCACAAGGTACAATGCATTATCTCTGGCCTTTGCATTATCTACTTGTGCTTCTGTGGGGGGTCTTTCCCCCAAATCAGGCTGAATGTTTGCATCTGAAACTCATCCATAAATGAAAGACCATTAAAAGGGGAGAATGAAGAAGAAAGTACTGAGCGTTCAGGTACCCCAAGACAAGTAGAGGAGGAAACAGACTTAGTCAAAAAAGAATGGCAGCACCTCCATTCAGCATGTGGGATGACTACAGAACAGATATGTGGCCAAGCTAGCAATGGAAATAAGGTACTTAAAGAAAGGTGACTGAGGAAGTCACAGAAGTCATCAAATGAAAGGAGGAGTGCAGGATAAAGTGGGACATGGAAAAAGACTAGGCCAGGAAGGAATACTTGATGGCTAAGAAGGAAGCTAAGAATGAAGTTCTACCAGCTTCTAGAAAATGATGTCAGTACTTGGCAAAAAGAAACTCTCAGGCTTCAAGACAAAGACAGAAAGATAAAGTCAGACACCCTTCTGCTCACCAGGCCCATCAGGCTCCAAGGTATATAGAATACAAAAAACATGTAAACTGAGCTACTCCATGTCCAGCCTGACCATTGGCAAAGTCTCCCACCATATCATTGCTAGTTACAGGATCTCCACTGAGTACCATGAGAAACACTCAGTATACCTAAAGGTACAAGTAGGGCATTCAGCCCAACACAGGACTGATGGCCGAGTTAACAGAATCTCAATCATAAACACACTATACAACAGAAGGCAGACATTTCTGTTTTAAACTAAGCAGCAGAGTGCTCAACGGAAAAAAAAACACCCCACATTAATATCAACAGACAAATCAGGAAACTAGTCAAGTCTACAAAAGCTAAATAGGAGACTAAAACAGCCTTCTACGCAAAGGATAACTGTAAAGTATTTTTTACTTAGGTCAGAAATCTTAAGGGAAACACTCAAAAATGTGCTGAGTTGGCTGAATAAGACAGTGCTTATATTCAGCCAGAAGACATAGTAAACTTGCTGGCCTTTACATTCAAAGAAGATTTCACCCCTTTATCACCTCCGGTCACTTCTGATGACATTCCCCTATGATTCCTTTGCCTGATATCACAAAAGAAGAAGTCGTCACTGGACTCTCTAAAGCTATTTAACCACAGTCTCCAGACAGGCTTTGTTCCAGTAGAGTGGAGGACAGCAACAGTCATCCCTTTGCACAGGGGTGGGCCATCAATAGACCATGAAAACTACTGACCCATAAGTCTGACAAGACTGATATGCAAGGATAATCATGAAGCTGAAAACCCCTTTTTTTTAATCATTTTCACCTGGAGGACAGCAGCAGTCATCCCTTTTCACAGGGGTGAGCCATCAATAGACCCAGGAAACTACTGACCCATAAGTCTGACTAGACTGATATGCAAGGAGAATCATGAAGCTGAAAACCCCTTTTTTAATGGTGCTGCGATTTGAAAAGGTATGTGGTACAGTGGCGAAGGTCTATACCTTTTGAACACAAGGTGTAAGGTTTGATTCTCACTACTGGAAAGCACTTTATAGTTAGAAAATATGTATTTTTATTGCCCCTGAGAGGGAGAGAGATCAGATAGTGAAGCGGTTAAGGTATTCACCTCCCATCCACAAGACGCATTATCTCCGGCCTTTGCATTATCTACTTGCGCTTCTTTGGGGGTCTTTTCCCCAAATCATGCTGAATGTTTCCATCTGAAACTCACCCATGAATAGAAGCCATTTAAAAGGGGAGAATGAAAAAGAATGTACTCAGCACACCCCAAGACAAGTAGAGGAGGAACAGACTTAGTCACAGAAGAAACCCAGCAGCAGCTCAAAACAGCATGTGGGATGACTACAGAACAGATATGTGGCCAAGCAAGTGATAGAAATAAGGTACTTAAAGAAAGGTGACTGAGGAAGTCACAGAAGTCATCAAAATAAATGAGGACAAAGTGGGACATGGAAAAGACAGACTAGACTAGGAAGGAATACTGGAATGCTGGAAGCTAAGAATGGAGTTCTACCACCTTCTAGAAAATGACCTCAGTACTTGACAAAGAAACTATCAGGCTGCAAGACAAAGACACAAAAAGTCAGACACCATTCTGCTCACCAAGCCCACCATACTCCAAGGTATATAGAATAAGAAAAACATTGAAACTGTACTGCCCTATGATGAGAGTAGAGGAGGAGCATTGGTCAGACTGGACTCACTTGAGCTACTCCCTGTCCAGCCTGACCATTGGCAATGTCTCCCACCATATCATCGTTAGTTACAGGATCCCCACTGAGTACGATGAGAAACACTGAGTATACCTGATGGTACAAGCAGGGCAGTCAGCCCAACACAGGCCTCATGGCCAATTTAACAGGATCTCAATCATAAATAGACTATACAACAGAAGGCAGAACTTTCTGTCTAAAACTAAGCAGGAGAGTGCTCAATGGAAAAATAATCCCACATTAGTATCAACAGACAAATCAGGAAACTAGTCAAGTGTGCAAAATGCATTTCACTCCTGTGATAGTAGTGCTTAAAAATTCATGGAACTCTGGAAAGAGCATAACATAATACTGCATTGATTAACAACATTAATGCTCTGTACATTATCACTGTTACAGCTGACAGTTACCTACAACTTAAAAGCAGTAATGTACAAGTATTCAGGGAAACAATAATAAGAAATTAAGAAAATGTAAGTATCCTGCTTTGTAAACAAACACTGCTGCCACTGCACTCTTGCAGTTGCACAAATCATGATGTTTTTGTCTCTGATGCCACAAACTTTTATGTATGACAAAATAAGATAATCTGATGTGCAGTATCTTAACAAGCAACATGATTCATATGAGGAAACATTGTGTAGATGCATTTTTATTCAATTTCAAGGTATGAACTAATATTAAATATTGAAGTAAATTTTTATTAATAATTGTACCACTTCAGGACATTCAGTATGTACATGCACAGGTATGAAACCTCACTAAAATGCATTGTGCAAAACCTTACAGCATTCCTGAACAGGAATCAGTGAGCACTCAGGCATGACTTTTGCAAACAATAATATGAGCATGTAGTCAAGATGAGAAGAATTGTTTGATGAGCAGTGACAGTAGATCTACACCATACAACATAACTCACATATATCACTGCATGCATTAGTTATACCCTGTGCATTTTATAAGAAGGAAACATTAACCTGAATGCCATGGTCTATAGTTCTGGATACCTCCTCTTTACCTGCATAGCTGTATGCAATGCATGAGCCTGCCAAATGGTATATCTTACTACTGCTAGCAGGTGGTCACCAAAATCCCTCACAGTGACAATATGGGTCTGTGGCAGGTACATGTTGTAGTTCTTTTCAGCAGCTCCAGTTGGATTTCCTCACTGGAATCAGGAGCCATGGTTCCAGTGGATATCCAGCATCACTTAAAAGAAAAAGAGGGGGCTACAGAACATAGAAAAAGTGGCTAACTGTTCACCAATACTTTTTGCCATGGATACCCAGTTGAATAACATAAAAAAAAGAAAAATAAGGTTTTTCCACTAAACAACAAAATGACCACTGGGTATCCTACCATGCAGGAAGAGAAGGTAGATTGAGCTAGACTGTCAAATTTGGGAATCATGTGCACTGCCAACATGCTGGACAGAAACATTGTTGATGCACCCCCATGGATCATGCAGACTAAATGGCAATTGATGGAATTGTAGACATTCCTATCGCATTACTGCTACCCCTGTAGACCAGATAGAGCCCAAATGCAACATGGATATGACCTTTTGCACCAAGTACCTCAATGGAATATGTCACCCCATAAAAGGCATGCATTGTTCTGGCTGGGTCCAGGAAACTGATACACTGATCCACACATGCCAAGAGTACATTCTGGAACTGACAAAGTATTCATGAGTCAGAAGCTTGTGCGATAGCCGTGTCCCCAGTCCATCTCTGGATTTTCCCTGTGGCAAGTATAATAAGGTCTCTACATTCCTTTGTACCCACAGGGAGAGGAAGGTCATGCATCCCACCAGTGCTCCTGTGGGGGTCATATGTACTTAGTACACCCCTAACAATATCCCTGTCTAATCTGAACCTGTCCAGTATCTCCTGATTGTCAAAACTATAGTGAGTTATTCTCTGCCTACATCTTCATCTTCTTGGCTAGTGAGGGCTTGTGCAGATTTGGATTGGCTAAGACAAACAGCTCACAACAGGAAATAGGTTAGTAACAAGTGACAGCATCATCTCATATTGCAAAGTAGATTGAATAGATGAGATTCCATCTTTTATAATGACTCTGCAGAGAGCTTGAAAAGCAAGAAACTTAGCCTTTGAATCATTGGTAGGCAGAAGAAGGCATATGCCATTTTATATAATTTCTTGTTTATATCTCATAATTTGCTGATTTGTTTATGCCTATTCATAACTGTCATGCATTAGCATAAGTGACTTCTATGAATTGTCCACTACTGTGTTTATTCACAGACTGCATGGAAAGCCTTTACATGTCCCGGTAATGAATATGAATAACATTCACTGCTGGGTTCCTTAAAGTTCCTGGAAGCTAATCGTGGACAAACGTAATTCCAAAAGCCATGCTGAAGGTAGACCAACTACTTAAGTATTCAGTATAGGATAACTGGGGTTCTACATACGCCAGTCTGATTCTAAACACATTGTGCACACACAAAGCAACTCAAATATGACCAGTGGTGATTCTGTTTCTAAATTCGTTGGCATGTACTTTCTAGATGAAAAGGAATTCAAGAGATAACTACAGATTACTGTGAAATCCATAGTAAAACTGGAAAAATATAAATAAAAATGGAACCTGCTGTTAATATACTGCAATAGTCTGCAGTGAAGCAAGCCATAAGTCAGGTTGTGGCTATGCACCTTAGAAGGCAGCCAGCTAGAGTCAGAACAATGCTGCAACTAAACCAGTGTTAAATAATTAATAGATAGCATCTAGACAGACAACTGGTGCAAGCTGTCTGTAATGTGTTACGCAAACATGGTCTTAAAATCAAAGTGAGTCTCAGCCTGGGTGTACTTGCATCTGTACATTCCAGAGACACATGGGGGATGCTATGGTAATATAGCAGGCAGCTGCCAGTCATGTCCAGGCAAATTTCCTGGAAACAATATACAGTAAGATGGGAGACTACATACATTTTCCATACAACCCCATGCAATGGAGAACTGTAATGCACCAGTTCTATAACATAGCAAACTTCCCACATGTACTTGGTGCAACAGATTGCACACACATACCTATCAAGACATCAGTACATCTAGAAGCAGAATGATACATAAACAGAGGGAGATGGTCATCCATCAACTGCCAAGTTGTGTATGTAGCAGATGGCAGCATAACAAACATCATGACAATACACCCTGGAAGTGTCCATGATTCTGCCATTTGGAAGGAAAGTGGACTGAAGGGTGGATTCTAGCAAGGTGAAAAGGACTGCTACTGGGTAGGTACAGGGATGACAGTTAAGATGCAATTTAAGGATATGCCTCTCAACAATATCCATAATGACCAAAAATATTTTTATTCCCCACAATAGGTGACAGTGGTTATCCTTTTTAGCCATGGCAAATA
Source organism: Protopterus annectens (assembly GCF_019279795.1). Lineage (NCBI taxonomy): Eukaryota > Metazoa > Chordata > Ceratodontiformes > Protopteridae > Protopterus > Protopterus annectens. The sequence continues at coordinate 670,562,019 of NC_056728.1, read as the reverse complement.
ACTCTGTGCCATGGCCCATCACACTCTGCAGAGGAGGGCTGCAAGATAGCACACACAACAACTAGAAACACCATATAGCATGTGTTTGGTGTATTGAATACAACGTTCAGAAGTCTGGACACATTCAGAGGTGCACTACAATACACACCTGAAAAGGCAGCAAAAATGATGACTGCATGCACCATACTCCACATGTACATGAGTACACCAATTGAACTTTGATTTTCGTGTGTTACCACACCACAGCAACACAGACTGCATGTAATGGCAAGTACCCACTAGATGTACAAACTGAGCATCACATATAACATAGCATAGCATAATCATAGCATATTCCAACATAAATATATGCAAATTTGTCAAAGTACAGATCATCAAATCAGGGCATAACTGACAGAGGTGTGAATACACACTTACATTGTTGTGTCACTGTATAGTCAACAATAAGGGACACACATCAGTGCCTGCACATCTCTACAATATAAAAATAATAACATGAAAAAAGTGGACTCACAGAGGACATAATACAGAAATTTTAATTTCAGAAAACACATATCACAGTACAGTGGTATTGCAATAATATGAGTCAGCTATGTGTACTACACTGTTAGACACATTCTAACACACTCTCAGGCATCCTCACTGATGTCTCACACCATGGTCAACTCTGCCCTGACCACATATAGACACATTTTGCCCTGGTTGCTCTACAATGGAGATGGATGGGGTTACAGCACCATGTTAAGAAGAAGGAGCATGACTGTGAGTTGCAGACCTTATGACTGGCAGGACCTCATCAGATGGGCCAGTAGTTGAACTCTGTGCAGTTTGTAGCACAGACAGTGAATCTCGATGGCCAAATGTGACTCTGCAGACAGGTGGCCTGCCTCTCACAGGTTGCAATCTGATGAGCACAGTCATGGAACACAGAATCCTGCTGGTAGTACAACACTGCTGCAGCACCACAGAGGCCAGGGTTTCCACTGACCATGCTAGCAGACTCTCATTCTGAGCAGCCGATGCAGCCATTATCTCACTGTGTCTGTGCTCTTGTCCTTTGTGCATGACATGTAGCTGGTGTGCCACATAATCTGTGGCATGGGAAGTCCACAGATGTCCGAATGATGCCATTGCTGTGACTGTTCATTTGCCTACAGCAGGAGGCAGACATCCTCTGACACCTGGCCATGCACACCATCTGCTTGCCTACATCTGCTATGGTGCCCTGTTCCTGGTTATTGAGTGGAACTGCCAGCAACAGTGCTCTCATCTGCGGTGTGTTGGTCAAGGGCCTCGCCCTGTTCAACATCCTCTGTGGCAGCATCCTGTGAATGATTAGACAAGTGGACCTCCACATCTGAGGCTACATCTGCTGCAACAACAGTGTCAACCTTATGGATGGAATCTCCATACAGCTCAAGGTCTTCTGTGACATGGGCCATAATACCATGCTAAGGCGCATTATGAACAATATCATGATCACTGGATGGGCTGCTGGATGATAGAGATAGTTGACGTGCTACAAGATACAAAGACACAGATCAGGACAGTGTGTTTACATCAGGTGATGGATATCAAAACCATATGGCATATATATCCCACTGCAATTCTACAAATAATAATGACTTCACTTGCAGTCTACTGTATGTATATTTCATGGAATATACATAAAATAAGTATATAATCTGTTAACATAGCCAAAAGACATCGCATATGTGCTGCGTAAAAAATAAATAAATAATTAAAAACACCAGGCAAACACTCTTGGGAAGATAGTGGTGTTGAACAGGGATAAATGTCAACTAATGTAGGGAAAAAAATAAGCATTATGGATCACATCGTTTACACCATTAATCAGGTTAACACAATTACAACATACAGAATATCCGACATACACATACCACTCATATGTGCCCTTGAGGATGTTGATGCAGACTGACCAAGGAATGGTAAGAAGGACCTAGTATTAATGCAGGTCAACTACAGGATTACCAGCAAGGGCAGGTATGAAACATATATAATAGCATACCACTGATAGACTCCAGCACAGTCATGTATTTATCAAAAAGAATACTGACAGCACTACATTAAAACACAGTAATATAGGCTACAAATACTCACATGATGGACATTGTAACTGTACACCAGATGGACTGCTATTGATAAATATTGACAAACATGTTAGGTATCATGTGTGCTACACATTGCTAAACATTATGACAATTTTGCTGTAACATACCTGGTCTGTCTGCACCTGAAAATGCATGGCTTGCCCCTGCACTGGATGCACCTGTAGTGTACCATGGTAGGGAAACAGCCGCAACAGTAAATAGCAGTGCCATTAAATGAGGTGGAGGCACTAACAAGGTAGCATTCACAATAACACTATGGGGATGCACACATGCCAATCCCTGGTGCAGGTCTGAAGTAGACCAGTGCCTATCAATGCAAACAACATTACAAATGTTGTTTGGACTGCTTTGTCTGGAACTCATTTGTACCAGTACATGTAATGAGACTTACATTCATCATCCTCACCCTGTGTGGAAATGTGCTCATGGCTCAGCTCTGTTGCTGTAAATTAAAAACAGCAATACATGAATATACATATTACACCAATATGAAGTGATTGTCAATACCCATCCCTGTAATGAAAATAAATGCATATATGTCTGTCCTGGAACTCCAGCTTCAATCCTATCACTTGTCCGGTCCGGATAAAACAGATGAATGGTTGTGGATTTGGTTCAAGCAGCTTTATTACATACAAACACATCACGATTGAGGCTTAGTAACCTAAACTTAAATAAACTTATAAACAGGCTGACTACCGCACTCATACATTTTAACACTCTGGCTGTTCACACAAAATGGCACTGCTGACTGCACATGCCCTCCCTTTGAAATGCTTCTTAAAGTCACAACACATGCTCTGGTCTACATCCTACCTCTTTGAGAAATAAGTCATGCACAGTAATAATGACAACAATGATTGACATGCAATTGGATATAAATAATCCTTTGACATGCAGTTATACAGAACTAATTACAAAATGAAACAATCACGTACAATTGATGTGTATTTTACACTAGGTCTGGAAATACAACCTGATCATGTGACATAAAAATTAGGACTGGACTTAACAACAAGGACTGTCTTTAATGAATATTCCACATCTGGGACATCATCAGGAATAGGAATAGGTACTGAGACATGTCCTTCAACAGGAATATTGTCTGGATTGCTCTGAGATCTAGAGTCTGTATCACACGTACAATGATGCAATATCAATTTAGACACCAGAAGAAGACTCCAGCAATCTTTTCTGTATTGTATACCCTCAGATTCTACTAAGTAAGATCTTGGTTCACCACATACACCTCGCACTTGACCAATTTGATTAAAACCTTTCGCCATTTGCATCCTCACTATCTCTCCTTCTTTCAATGGATGAAGAAATCTGCTCATTTTATCATAGTTGGACTTCTGAAATTAACCCTTTTTGAATAGATGGGCTTTGATTGCTCTGACAATTTTAACATTAGGCACCAACAAACTGCAACTGATTGGCAACTTTGTTCTGGTTTGCCTAGACAGAAGTCTCTGAGCAGGTGAGCCAAGTAAATTATCATAGGATATATTTCTGAGAGTAAGTAAATTTAAGAAAACATCAGCATTGTCATGCTTTGACCTCTCTAGTAATTGATTTGCACTTCGTACTGCACGTTCAGCTAGGCCGTTTGACTGTGGATACTCAGGACTACTGGTAACATGGATAAAGTTCCTCACTTTTGCAAATTTCTGCAAAACTAGTAAACTGAGCACCATTGTCAGAAATAACTTTGTGTGGACTACCATGGACTGAGAAATTATGTTTTAACTTAGTAATGACAGTACTGGATGGTAGGTTAGGTAGCAGATCAGTCTTGAACCAATTTGAATAAGAGTCTACCAACACTAGGTAATGTTGACTGTTCCACTTGAATATTTCAATGGCTACTTTTGACCAAGGTAATTCAGGAATCTGGTTTAGCTGAAGTGGCTCTTTTTGCAAATGTGGTTTAGTACTATTGCATACTGAGCAAGATAAAAGTACTTTATCAATATCTTTTGACAGAGAAGGCCAAAATACTAGTCCTCTCACCCTTCTTTTGGTAGCATAGAAATCTGGGTGGCCACGATGCAAAATCTGGATATATTCATGTTGTAAGAATGACAACTTTAGGACCTTTGAAAATGATACATCTTTCATCAACATCTCATCTCTGTAAGGAAAATAAGGTTGCACTTCTATTAGTACACAAGATGGCTTTGATGGCCTTCCAACATTGATGAAGTGGTTGAGCTTTTGCAAAATTGGATCAGTCTTAGTATGATCTCTTAGCTATTGAAGTCTTTTGGTAGAAAATTTGCTGACTTATATGACATTGAAGTCAAAATTCACTGCATCAAGCTTTTCTGTGCTATTTCTGGATGATTTGGATAAGGTATCACTTATATAAAGTTTGCCTTTTGTATAGACCATTTTTGAAGTTGTACTTTTGTAATCTGACCATCATTCTTTGTAGTTTTGCTGGAGCTGTATGCACGGGCTTCTTTAAAATAGTGACTAGATGCTGATGATCAGTCTCAGTTTGGATAGCTCAGCCATAAATACAATCACAGAACGAACATGTGAACACAATTGCCAAATGTTCCTTCTCAATCTGAGCATACTGCATCTCAGTTTGAGTAAGAGTTCTAGACACATAGGCTACTGGTCTGCCCTCTTGAAGAATAACTACACCAAGACCGAACTTTGAAGTATCACAGGAAAGAATTGCTAGTTTGTGGACATCATAGTATCTTAAGTTGGTGGACTGGCAATTTTCTGTTTCAGGTCATCAAATGCTCTCTGGCATTGTTCCATCCAGTTGCTTCCAGTGTGGTTCTTTCTCCTTCATTGTTTTACAGAATTCGTTTCTTTGTTTGTTTTTTGATTTTTATTGTTCCATCCATCACCAGGTAACATTTTTGCATGTCAGCTCTTTTAAGGGTACTAATAATTCACTGAAGTTTGGTATAAACTTGCCCAAATAGTTAACCATGCCAAGAAAATGCTGGAAGATTTGGACATTATCTGGAGATGGCATTTTAAGAATGGCTATTTGTTTGGAAAGATCTGGTCTTAAGCTTAAACTGGTAAATAAATGACTGACATAAGTAACTTCTGGTAGCCTGAATTTACATTTCAGAGGACTGAGCTTTAGATTCATTCACATGCCCTTTCCAGACCTTTCCTGTGGTTTCTGTCATGCTCAGCTTCACCATTGCCTCCAACTAGTACATTATCTACTATTATAGCACATGGAGAGCCTGAAACCTCAAAAACGCTCCATTGCATGCAGAAAAACTTAATTGGCATAATTTATACTAAAAGGCATCCTGAGAAATCTGTATCTACCAAGTGGCATATAGAATGTAGTCAGTAGTGAAGATTTGTGATCAAGCATTACTTGCCGAAATGAACTCTTTACATTTAAGACAGAAAAAATTGTGGTATTTGGCATGAGAGTAGCAACTTCCTCGACTGTACACATAGGATGGTGGGTCTCTTTAATGTTTTGTTTAAGTCTCTTGTGTCAATGCATATTCTGATTTCATCTGAGCTTTTCTTATGAGTGACCACCATGGAAGACACCCATTCGATTGGTTCTGTAACTGGAGAAATCACACCTTGCTGCACCAAAATAATTTTATCTATCTGGACTTTGACTCTATCCTGTATAGCTATTGAAGCTCTTTTTGCTGATATGACCACTGGACTGACCTCTGGGTCTAATTATTTCATGGAGTACACAACTGGAAGTTTACCTAGCTTGTCCTCAAAAATATTAGCATACTCTGTGAAAATAGCATCGCTAAAACTGGAACTAGAACATGTGCTTACATGATGGACTTCTTTGGTAAAATAAAGCAGTTTCATTTTTAAACTGTCTCTGAGACCTAATAATGACTGTACAGGTCTTTTGACTACATAAAATTGCAATTTGTAACTGTTCCCAGCTGAATAGCATGAAAGCACTACTGAGCCTTTGGTTTGAATCTCTTCACCTCCAGAAGCAACAAGCTTCGCACAATTGGCCAAATTAAGTTGTTCACCAGCTCTTACTCTAGCAAATGTTTCTGCTGACATAACATTGCACTTTGAACCAGTGTCCATTTTGAGCTCTGTGGGTTTACCATTAATCAGGACAGTACAAAACACTTCCTTTTTTTGCCAGCAAATCTACTGCATCAACCTTTTCACCAAACACTACACCATCTACAGAGAAAGTAGAGTTGCAGCTTTCTATATGATCAACTTGCTTTTTTGAGTACCCTTTCTTAATAAATGAATGAGGCTTGCTTGATTTACAAAACTCTTGAAAGTGGTTCCATTTTTTAAACTTGTAGCATTGCTGACCAAATGCTAAGCATTTTTCTCTTTACAGGTACAGGTTCTCCCTGGAAATCCCTCAGGGGCTGCAGCTGTCATGTGCCCAGGCCTGTTTCTGTTAGCCATGTGCTGCATGCTGTCTATATTTGCTCTAGAGGCTACTGAAACCATGCTCTTATCACTGACAAGCATGTTTGTGTGTCTTTCTGTAAGCTTGTGTATTTGACAAATCTCTATGGCATTGTTCAATGTCTCAAAGTAAAATCTTTCTCACTGTGGCATTATTAACACCACACACAAGCCTGTCTTTTATCAGCTTGTCTTTCAAATCACCAAATCTGCACATTTTAGCTTTGTTTCTCAAGTCAGTAATATAAGCTCTAAATGTTTCTCATGGCTTTTGGTCTCTTGTATAAAATAAGTGCCTCTTCAATGCAACATTTGTCTGAGGGTTAAACATCTGTCTAAATTTATGTTACAAACACTCAGTGTTCTCCCTTGATTCAGGTTGTACAACAATGCCCCCAGGAGTCATGAAGCTTGCGCCAGGTGCAGACGTAGCGTCGGTGTTCTAACACCAAATATGGCTGCTGAGCAATTCAGGTATGAGCTGTTTCCACGTGCACTACCTGCGTACACTATGCCTACACAACTCCTGAGCCCTGTATGCTAATTACCCCATGCACAGCAGTGTGGCATGCAAATGAAGGTATGTAGCAATCCAGGAAGTGGTGCAGGCATAGTGTAAGCATGCAGGAATGTAAACCATAGAAAATGGTTTACATTTTTGCAAACATAAAATCGGAGTCATGACAGCTGACCAAACACATGTGTTATATTGTTAATATATGCCAATGGCTAAATATATAGCCATTGGCATACAAAAAATATATATACAAAATATAAAATTAACATTTAATATACATAGTCGCACTATCGTGACGTGGAAGCGCAGGGCAGTGGTGCGCAAAGGGGATCACAAGGAAAATATAAAAATATAGAATAAAACTGCAATGAAACACATATCACAATTTCTTCATAATAGTCAATGGCAGGCATGCTACACCATACTATGGCGCAAGGGTTGCTAAGGGGCTATGACAGTGTTATGCACAGTAGCTAGGAATTAGTAAGCAATGCCATGCAAATGAGAGGAGTAATAATGAATTGCAGATTCCCCACTGGTGTAAGGATGCACCTAACAGTGTAGCGTTATAACACCAAGGTGTGTCGTTGAGATAAAGATGACATCAAGAGAGGGGTGTGTTGCCACTGCTGTAAGCACATTGGAGCATTGCTAAACTGGTTTGCCCCTAGCTAGGCAAAGCTGCAAGATAGAGATGTGTTGAACTGGCCATAGCTATGCTTGACTGAGAGCACACAACGTAACTGAGTATGCATGTGAATGGAGATGAAAACGCGCGCAAACCCGGTAAACGGGTTTGCACGGCGCGCACTGCAGCTGAAACAGGAAGGATACAGGAAAGAAATAAGGAAATGCTGCAGCAGTGAAACTGGAGTAAAATTACTAATTAACACCTAGGAGCCTACAGTGGGCCATTGACAATAGCTAACAAGGCTGCAAGCAGCTACCTGCAGAACAGGAAAGGAGAGGGGCTGTACTGCAAAGAAAACAGTAAATGTCAAAGCAGAACAAAGCTGATTTAAAGCATATCAGCTACAAGACACATTTTGCCATGACTGGGTAGGGAAAGTACAAAACAAGAAAGACGGCAGGTGGATGCATTCCTGATAATGGGAGGGGATCCAGGTTTAAAAGTGAATTAAGGGGCAACAGATTAATCAAGGCAGGCAAGCATATCTCCACAGTGAAGGCCCCACACTTGCAGTACTCATTGTAAAACCCATAATTAAAACACGCTGCAGCTGGAATAGCTTATACACACCCACTGACATCAGCAGCATCCATAGCACAATAGTATAAAGTGTGAAAGCACCTCACACTCATTTGTGTATTCCCATACACTCTGCACCAGTGGTGTATACAGGTGGGAAACTTTTAGTATGTACATGTTAGGGGCTGCCATAGCTTTGATCCACCAGCATGTGTTGGAGACTGAAGGTGGTGTGGAGGATGATGCACATGGTCACCTCAGGCACCAGAGGAGGAGGAGAGTGTTCAGACCCAGGGTACCCTACCAGGCGATACATGATCTGGAGATAGTAGAGCAATACAGGATGGACAGGGACATCCTACAGCAACTTGTGGAGCTGTGCCGGCCACACCTCAGAGCCAGAACAAACAGAGGAGAACCCATCCCAGTGGATACGAAGGTATGTGTAAGCCTGAGAATACTAGCTACAGGTACCTTTCAAAGACCAGCTGGGGATATCATGGGGATCTCAAAGGCATCAGCATCCAGGGTATTACACCAGTTCCTGGATGCCATGTTACCACATGCCAATGAGCACATATACTTCCCCCAAACGCAAGAGGAGTTGGCCAGCAATATGCGTCTCTTCCACCGTGTGGCAGAATACCCGAAGTACTGGGTGCAATAGACTGCACGCACATACACATCAAGTCACCACCCAATGAGCAGGGTAGGCGCTACATAAACTACAAGGGACACCCTTTCATCAACTGCCAGGTCGTGTGCAATGCCCAGGGCATTATCATACATGTGTGTGCTGGCAGCCGTGAAAGCTATCACGACTCCCACATCTGGCATGCCTCACAGCTGTATCAATTATTTGTCAGGGGGTCATCCCAAATGGCCACCTGGTGGGAGATTGTGGCTATGCACTAGAACCGTGGATGATGATTCCCATCAGAAATGCACAAACACCCATGCAGGAATGCCATAATGAGGCACACGCACAAACCAGAATGATCATAGAGCGTGTGTTTGGGATGCTGAAATCATGGTTCCATTGCTTGGGCATATCTGGTGGAGCCTTGCAGTACTCTCCAGGCACCTGTGTCCACATCTTCATAGTATGTGCCATGCTACACAAGATGGTCCTGCAGAAACAGCTTCAGCAGGGACAGAATGGTGAAGGCCCTTGCAGCCCACCACCCTTGCCAAGGGCCCCACAGGTTCAGAGGTACTCAGACAATGAACACCCTGAGCCAGCCCCAGTAGACAGACGGAGGTGTGCCCAGTATGCACATGCCTTGACAAAGAGGGAACATATAGCACACTCACTGACAGTGTAGGCACCTAGGGACTGACACCTTTCTCCACCTGCACACACAGTAAAAATGGATGGCACACACACAAGACTACCTGTAAATTGTCATGTATAGGCAGTCTACTGTGTGCATCCAACATAGGCAGCCCTCAACTACTGCACACACAACTACCATTGGCAGAAGGTAAGTCAACACCTGAACAGTAAATTAAGCTATCAGCATGTGCATATACTGTATGTATAGATTCATAGGTAGGTACTTGGCCAACTGCCAAATGCCATTCATAAGCCCAGCCAACATGTGTCAGATTTTGCCACCCCATTGATTCACTAACTGTCCCTCTGTGGAGCAGAGCCAATGGCGGGATCCCTGGGGTGCATCTACTGTTCCCCATCAACTCTTCAAGGTTTCTCTTGCAGAGTGTTAGTAAGGGGCTCTGTATAATGTAGTTAGGGATGTTGTTCCAAAGTATGGGGAGTGTCTGTGACTTGAATCTGTCCCTCCAGCATCTTCCAGTTATTGTTGTGGCAAGGCTCAGCTCACTACAGTGTGTGGCTCACTGTGACATGGATTCCCATAGGTGGAGCATATTCATTAAGCCTGAGTTCGACATGGCTGTGTTGGCCAGTGGAGATCATCTCTGGGTAAATGAGATGCCACTGAGTAAAGCAGGAGTTTATTCAGTCTGACTGCATAGGCCATATGTTGGAGGCCAGTATTCCCCTTGGCGAGGTACATTCATGGACCTCCCAGCTGTTGGAAGTGTCTTCTGAGGTACATCCCAAATGGGTTATTATACCCTATGTTGGGACTGATGAGTGATGAGTAAAGGGGCACTATAACCCCGGTATGTCTAGATGGGAATCCTTTAGTAATCAGATGGCCTACATAGAAGGATGTCCTAACTACTGTGGAGATATGATTGTCAAAGGGGAGATCACTATCTACCTTAGTCCACAGATACCCCATTACCTCGTCCGTATTAAAGTGTCTGCCACTTATGTGTTAATATGTGGGAGCTTAATATTCCACAATGGAATGACCATGCAGTTAGTGGCACTTGGCTGGAGGCCGTGACGTTGACACCCTGTGATGGTCTCTGTGAGGCCCCTTGAAGGATGTCTGTGTCAGCTGGACTATCAATCATGGCTCCCAGTTCACAATCATTGCCAAACATGGTCTGTCGTAGTCCACCTGTGTTTGCCTGTACCTCTGCGAAGTATATGTCAAACAGTGGGGTTCCCAGGACTGAGTCCTGTGGGACACCAGTTGTGACTGGTCAAGAGTTGGACCTGGAGACCGCTAGTTGTACCATGTGGGTTCTGTGTGTAAGCCCGTTGGCAACCCAACCTGTGATGTATGGGTGTATGTACAGGTTGGTGTGTTTATCAATAATACCTGAGTGGGGCATGGTGACAAAAGCCTTGGGGAGGTCCAGGTAGTATGTGTGAACCACCTCCCCCATCATCTAACGTCTTGTTGACTGTTTGTAATACGTCAAACAGGTTCAGTAGGCATGAACTGCACTCAACCAAGCTGACCTGGGTTGGGTCATGTGTTCGGAGATTAGCAATGTCTTTGTTAATGAGTGCTATGAGGATGCGATCCATACCATTGCAGATCAGGCTAGTCAGGCTTATGGGGTGGTAGTTAACATGGTCAGCTGTGACTTCACCTTGATGGAGTGGAATAACTGTTGCCACGTGCCATTGTATGGGCATGTAGCCTGTGGAGAGGCTGAGGTTGGAAATCTTAATTAGGTGGGAGGGTCAGGTTGTCTTGTACAGTTTGCAAGATGCAGTCTGGGACAACATCTGCCTCCACTGATGCTGTGTTCTGCTGTTACAAAGGGCCATTTCCACCTGTGTGTCTTTGATGTGTGGGATACTGTACCTTTCGGGTAGTGTTGTGGGCACTTTAGGGGGTGAAGTATGCACTGAATGTATCTGCAAGGATGTTGGCGATATTAGTAGGGTGAGCATATTTTGTACTATATTTCACCGGCACAGTGCAAATCTGTGTGTCACCACTTAGATCCTTGACATAGCCAAAGAAGGCTTTGTGGTTATCTTTCGAATCCTTGCGTATTCTCCTGCTGATGTTAGCCTTGGATGATGTCAAGAGGGACCTACGTATCATACTAATAGTGGTCACGGATGTCTGCCCTTCGTGGGATTTGCTGTTTGTCTGGAACACTGTCCTACTTCTGTAGTATAGCTTGTTTATTGCAGAGGTCCACCAGACTTGTGTCCTTGTCTAGGAGGAGTGAGTTCTGGTTTACCAGTGATGGCATGATCCATACATCCAAGTAGGTACTTATAGGCTGCATTTGTAAAGCTGTCTGTATCTTGAGCAGTGTTTCCCCTTAGTGTGGGGGCTGTGAAACCCCCCCACTCCTGTCACTAGTAGTGTAAATTTAGCTGTAGGAAAGGTATACACTGTGGTATCTGTGGGTGGAGGAGATGCTTGGGTGTGGAAACAGTGAATAGTTCATGGTCAGATCTAACCAGTGACCGGTTAACCTCCACTGCGGTGCACCTGTTGCCCATGTTGGTGATGACCATTTCTAGTATGTTTCCACCCCTCATTAGGAAGGTTACCACCTGATACAGGGCATATGAGGCGATAAATTCCAGGAAGCACTGGGCCTGGAAGTGAGTACTTGAGTAAGTTTCCCAGTTAATGGTATGGTAGTTGACATCGACCAATGCCAGGATGTGCGTTAGGACTGTCATGTTCACCAAAGTCTCCAGGTAGGTGGAGTGGTGGTCCTGGGTCATGGAGAGTGATCCGTAGCAGGCCACAGTTTACATTGCAGTTGTGGCTGATGTTAGCTGCACATGGATGATCTCAAAGGTATAATGCTGCCCCACTAACCTGGAGGTGTAGGTATCCCTGAGGAATATGGATACACCCCCTCCATGTCTGTGTCAGTCCATGTTGTGTGGCTGAAATGTGTGGTATGGGTTGTAGTCTGGTAGTGCTGGTGTGCTCTCAGGAGCCTTAAGACAGATCTCAGTTACTGCACAGATGTTGAATTTTTCCATCATGAGGAGTGTTGTGAGTGCATGCATGTTGTGATCACAACCCCTGGTGTTGAGTAGCATAACCCTCATTGATACTGCTATTGTGCTGTTTACGGAGCTGGTATTCACCTTCGAGACTCTCATAAATAAGGCACCATGGGGGCGCCAATAGCCTTGGCCAGTATTACAAAGCCTAAGGATGACACATAGGCTGGAATGGTATTGTTACATGCATGTTCCCCATCTGTGCTTGTTTATCATCTTTCCTGTAGGTACCCTACTGGTAAGCAATAGAAAGCCTTAAACTTATACAAGTCTTCTAGCTTCCAAGATAGGCTTTTGGAGTGACTAAGTATAAGTGTTCTGTATGTTCTTGCTGTACCTAACTGTTTCCTGACTACATGGTGATTTCTCACTGTATATTGTGATCTGATGGTCTGTTTATTCACATATTATGGCTGTGATGGCCTGCACTTTAGAGGTTTACAGATAGCCTACTACCTATCTTCCCTAGGGCAATTAGAAGCATAGCTACAGTGTGTTGGCTTTCTCTGCACCATTGATGAAGTAACTGAGCCTCTGTCAAGCATAGCCAATGAAGCAAGACCAGGCAGAGTTGCTGGAAGCTGCTGAAGACTGGCTGTTACCCATTCACACTACAAGGTTTCCCTTGAAGTGTGTCAGTGAGGGGCTATGCCTAATGTAGTTAGGAATGTAATGTATTGTCTCACAGTACATTTGTTAAATGTTGTTTCAAGAGTAAGTGAAGCTCAGTGGGTTTGGGGTCCTCCGCTCTTTGCTTAGCCGAGCTTACACATAGAAATCATCTAAATAGGAAATAGGCAGAAGCAATGTTAATGTCAACAATGTAATGGTTACAGCATCTGTATAGTATCTGTGCATTTGAGGTCCCAATCCAGATAAAGGCAGGGATGTTTATCATATTCAAAAGTATACCTTAACCACAGCTTGCATATATAGGTAGTAATCGTCTGTATAATAAACATTCAAAACACCCATATAAACCCATGTGGGCTGGAGAGTACAGTCAACAGAGAATGTAATGTTATGTCATCACACAGTGAGATGTTACTTCACTGACATGTACATATCCTGAGTAGTTAGCGGATGTGGCTGTGTTTGCGCGCACTGGTTATACGTTACGAAGTTTGCTTAACTGTGTTTAACTGCTGCTATAATGTCACACAAACACTTTTAAACATGCCTAGAACTGATTAAATGAGCCTTATTCTGGAGTAAAAATAATTTGTAAAGCATTGCAGGTGTTAAACCCTGGACACTATAGTCATAGGACTTACCATTAAGCCATTTGAGGTATACAAGTTTCACAGTCTTGAGACTACACCTTATACCATATGCATTCCACTGTAACGATCACAAATGGGACAGTCACTTTGTGTACATATGTACAGTACATTGTAATGTACAGTAGTTTGTGAGCCAACACATTCCAGTCTACATATGTATTACTGTTACAAATTAATATGAAATATGTATATATATATATATATATATATATATATATATATATATATATATATATATATATATATATTATACAGTTGCATCAATAGCCATATATTTATAAACATCTATAAACACACTTCATGACACAAAAGCACTCCAAAGAAATTGGAATATACACAAAACACATGAAGCTCTGGTATTATAGCTATTAATATTAACCTAATTCACCATAGAAGGGATGGCTGTTGGGTATGTGGAGACTGGGGTGGAGGGAGGAATGATGGGTGATGAAATCATGCATCAAGGAGGGCCTGGGTCAGATGTTCAATAAGTTAACTGGAAGGGTATACATGGAGTATGGGGACAATATAAAAAAGACACAAAACAAAATCCTTTCTCATTAATAATGCACCCTGTCATGTCACATTGCAACACCTAATTTCACAAACATATGAACATTAACATGTATCAGACATATGTACACCAACTGACTGTTACATTTGTTTTCAGTAGTGAGAAACGCCTGTAGTAAAATGTATATTCTAAACACCATAGCATTTGTATGTATCTCAGATGCCTTAGTGGTAAAGGCAGTGACTGTCGTGTTCATGGGCCCGATTTCCAGACCTGCAAGGACGGTTAAGTTATTTTGAGGGCCAGAATAAGGGCTGTTGGATGCAGGTGGATTAAAGCACTCTTAAGTAGTTGTAAGCAGGTTTCCACTGGTTTGCGTGACGGTAAGCAGCACTGAAACACGGTAAGCGGAGAAGCGCTTCCCAGATTTAACCTTTGCTTAACGTCACACACACCACGGGCAAACCTGCTTACAACCATGTAAATGTGTGTTATTCACACTTTCCCTACTAGTGCCTACTCTGAGAAGTAAAATAATAACACCTTCCAGGATTAGAACCCGCAACCATGTACTCCATCCTCAGAATAATCTAACATGAAGCTACCTGGGATGCACCTATCCCAGTTGTGCATGCAGACAGGTTAAAACACAAAAGGGAGGAATGTGCTGAAATAGGACAACCCGCCATGTACTCAATGAAAGGTGTATGCTCATATATATATATATATATATATATATATATATATATATATATAGATATATATATAGATATATAGATATATAGATATATATATAGAGAGAGAGATACATAGAGACATCTCGATATATACAGGTCTACATATATATGTAGATATATAGAAAGGTTAAAAACATCTACACATCTATGGAGGTACAGATAAACATATGCAATAATATATATATATATATATATATATATATATATATACATATGCACACACACACACACACACACACACACACACACACAGATATATATATATATATATATATATATATATATATATATATATATATATATATATATATATATATACATACATATATATATATATATATATATATATATATATATATATATATATATATATATATACACACATACATACATGTGTGTAGACAGCATCTGAAGTGTTCATATCTGAGTATAACATGGACCATAGGAATCACACATTCTGTCCCACCCGAACATGAACATAACATATGAAAAGTATATGCCAATACACTATTACAAATATGTTCTATGGACACAGTCGCCAACAGAACTGCAATGACTGCAAATATCCATGACAGAAATACACAGACAGCTTTCATTTTGCAAAACTTTATTACATTCCGATGTATTGCCAAAACGATTCAAGGACTAACAGTACCTGTATGCTATACAGGAAGCATTTAACAGTGCCTTAATGAATCAGCCTGCAATTACCATAGTATTAGTCCACTAAGGGATAGGTGTTCACATAGGGAATGAACACCCACAGACGTATAGATGTTGTATAAAAGGGGTTCCTACACACCTGCATGTACTATGTACACCCACCAACATCTACCCCACAACCAAAATAATTACATCAATACATACTGTCATACCATAACCAATTATTTAACTTGTGTACAACATCTGCTGAAACCTTAACATACCTGGGCACAGACACAATAACAAGGCCCTATGTGAATAGTTGCTGTTATACAATTGAACAGCTGCCGATGTAACAGGGTTTGCATGAACTAATCTCGTTTCAGAGGGTTGAAAGGTTCGTACACCAGGAAGTGTACTGATTATCAGCACAGTATGATACACAGTAACACCAAACTAAATATGTCTGATAAGCACACTGTAAACCCCCGAACATTATATGCATAGCTATGCAGCCTTGAGCTGGTCAAACAACCTGGCCAGACTGAAACATATGCAGAAGTATTAGGTACAGACAAACCCGACGCAGGTAGCAATGTTCAGAAATATAATAGCAGTGCTGACATTTAGACCAAATCCACTAGGCATTACACACAATATATTACTGTTCGTCTCCAGCAATAGATTCCAAACAACACTTCCACGCTGTCTTCCTCCCAAGTAAGGCAAAGGGACAACGTCCAAGTGGAGTACTCAGTTATACTCCACTGTTGCCATGGTACTGGCTAAGGCAGTAGCAGCGCAGCTGATGTGCATGTAATTAGCTACTTAGGAACACCAATTGGTTATTGGGATAGCACATGTTACTGATCTGTAACTATAAAAGGTTGCCTTGCCACACATTCAATTCATCTGTATCTATCTGTAGGACAGTACAAAACACTGAAAGATGAACCGAAAATGAGTATTATACTAGTCAATAACACCTCCAATTACTAAGAAAGTATGTATAACATGTAGTATGTCTGTATATGTAGTACCTGTTCTGTAGGAATTACAGTATAATCAATGCATATAGTGGAAATAGCTATCTTGTAGCAATGTATTGTTGAGCAGTAGTAATGCTTATAGTATTCTATGTGTGTACTGCTGTAGGTAGGGTTGCCACCTTTTCAAATGTCCAAAGTGGGACATTTTTTGTAGAAATGTCAGATGTTGCACGGCAAAACATACCCATTTCCAGTACAAAGGACAGAAAATCACTTTTTTGCCGAATAAAAACCTATTCTTGTAGCATTTGAGTTGCTTATTCTGTTTATTATGATATTTAGGTGTTTCAGATACAAAATAACTGTTTTATGCAACTATTACAGAAAATATAGGAAATATTTTTGTCCTAAAATCTCTGGACATTTGCCATATTTTCAATTTTTTTTGCAGGACAAAACTGCCCAAAGAGGGACTGTCCCTCACAAAGTGGGACAGGTGGTAACCTTAGCTGTAGGTCACAAGGCAAACTTCGCATACACCACAAGAGATGATATGGGCTTGGAACTCACCAATTTGTTTCCAGCCACTTTCAGTGTCAGGATTGGGCCAACAAGTATGTGCTATAACAGGGGATAGTATATGTCGATATATTGTAACAGTCGACATATGTATGGGTGTATAAGTAAGATGAACATGTCAAAGGTGGGCTTACAGTGAAAATATGGTGTGCATTGTGGGATATTGTGCCAATAACTGTGTAATGTACAGTATTTTAGGCAAATCTGTATTCCATTCTACATAGCAGTTCTGTTATGTTATGCAAACAGTAGTTATGTCTATTGGCAATTACAATGCTCAATAACAGGATATATATCATTTGAATTCATCTGACAGTTTAGCAGCATAATAGCAAAGATAACTGGAAGAGCTAGGTGACTATCCATACACATAACACTCCACCTCTCTAGTATCGTTTGCAAGCAATAACAGCTGTGCATGTGTACATGTTATGCAAATGTGTAGTGACCCTTGTTACAGGGCTGGACCTCTCTAGTATCATTTGCAAGCAATAACAGCTGCTCATGTGTACATGTTATGCAAATGTGTAATGATCCTTGTCACAGGGCTGGACCTCTCTAGTATCGTTTGCAAGCAATAACAGCTGCGCATGTGTACATGTTATGCAAATGTGTAGTGACCCTTGTTACAGGGCTGGACCTCTCTACTATCGTTTGCAAGCAATAAAAGCTGTGCATGTGTACATGTTATGAAAATGTGTAGTGACCCTTGTCTCAGGGCTGGACCTCTCTAGTATCGTTTGCAAACAATAACAACTGTGCATGTGTACATGTTATGCAAATGTGTAGTGACCCTTGTTACAGGATTGGGCCAAATAGCTATGTGCACACCTACATAGAGAGGATATCGAGAGTAGAGACCTGGTTTGTGTAGCCTAACCTCTCATTGCCAACCTAACAACCACTTGCACATACTGTATGTAAGGTAGTGCACAGTACTGGTAATGAAACAGGTTGCATATCATTTTAACACCAGTGTAACATCTGCAGTAGGAGTGTAAGATGTAGGAGACAGCTGCCCATGTGTAATAGCTGCTTCATAGGTGATGGCTTACACTATCTGGTTATATCCTGATCATGTTGATAGTGGCATCAGAGTCTATTGATACATGACTCTGTTTGGAGTGTGGGTGTCTGTGCCCAACAGAGCTCATGGTCCTGGTGGATATGTGAGTATATACCTAGAGAAGGAAACAGACCTGTAGACACTTGCATCATCTGTAAACAACTAACAGGATGTAATGTGCTCCTGAGAGGATTGCTGCTAAAGGTAGCTACAATGTTTCCGTAATAGCCAGAGTTGTCACGTCCATAATACAAATATTTACATGTGAGCATCACTGTCTAAAACATCTTCATAAGCAATAAGTAAACTAAATACAGTACTTGGTACTTGCAGTACTGAATGCTCATACAGGCATGTCCACTAGTCAGCTACTGGTGTTTACTAATGTCAGCTTTGTGTATGTTGCCATCCTGGGGGAATGTAATCTCTATGCCATGTACACTGCCAAACCCACCTAACACCATGCCCCACACATTGTTTGGGATGCAGCTACAGGGGTAAGCTGGAAGGCAACCCAGTCTACAGCCATGAATGGACTGGACAGTCATGAGGTGTAGGTTAACACATGCATCTCATCATCACAACCAGCACATACCCTTACCAGAACAGAGTAAGGACACCCACACACACTACCAGAAATCACACACATTCACAGACGCTTCTAAGTATCTGGCCAAACAAGTGACCTCACAAGCTGGAAGAGACAGACAAGGAAATACACAAACTGTATGACATAGTTTGCATAATTGTGTCACACCTCAGTACACGTGGCTGGAAACATGCTCAACAGTACTCATTTGTGAATGCAAACACTAGCACTATGTTACACACCAATCTATACAAGGGCATACATACTGTCAGCTGCCTGTCTGCCATGATTAGCCACATACCCATACACTCAGACCACCTTTTGAACTATACACATGGCTCTGGCATATTCCATGTTGTTGTGCAGGACCTGTGATGCAGTAGCCTGGACTGCATGGAAACACATATAGGAACTGTCAGGTCTTGTAGCCCATGCAGGTATGTCCAAGGCCTGGGTAGCATTCTGCCATTGGTCAGAATGATACTGCAGTACAGGGACAAAAGGATTGTATTATGCAATTGTCTAGTGTAGTGGTGCAAGCCAAAGGGTATCCAGTATCTGTCTTCCTGGGATAACGTGGTTTACAGACCATGATGCTTTGCCAGACAGGGCCTGCACCTGTCAACCCTGGGAATCTGGATACTGCCTAGGGCTCATGCTTCCACTATAGTGCCTTCATCATGCACAGTTCAAGTGAAGGTCCACTGCTGTTACAGGGACAGCCAAGCAATAAACTGCGGATCTCGCTACAAAATAATACATGTCAGAAACACTATATGGACACGCATATGTTAATCCCTAACTTGGAGAACATATCTGTGCAGTGGCTGAGACATGTTTCAACACTCCGGAGAGCACATCTGCATGACCATGTTATAACACATACCTCACCTCTTGGCCATTATCCTTTATTGGAACACACAGGCCACAGGTGTGCCCATATTCCTGAAGGATATGTACACCCCCACACTAGTTGCACTTGCATAACTTCAGATGCCTTATGCTGAGCAGCTACCTTTGTGCCAAAGTGGAATTCAAATTGCACCTTCCGACAGATCACCCACCATGCTGCGGATTTCCCAACTATCATAATGTGCTGTAATGGGGAAGATTAGGTCTGAGACAGAAAACCATAATATTGGCTACTCTCAACTATTCCATTATGAACTAAGAAGACTCCTCATGTACCAACACCTGCACTCAATGCATGTTGGATTCCATCAACCCCAATGACCTGGATCACAGTACTCGTACAAACATGGCTAACAGTATGCTACACATAGTCAGTCTCCAATGCCAATGTTATGTTTCTTAAGAGCAGAGTGGTGACTGTCATAGCACCCATGCAGATGGACAATGCATGTACAAATGCTGAATCCTACACAAATGAACCTTAAGCAGTCACATATGTGCAGTGATTGTGCCATTGAAACAGAACCAGGATTCAACCAAACACAAACAAGAAGACAAACTGGTGGTACCATGCTTTAAACTGTACCACAGAAGGTAGTAACTGTTTCAAGAGTGAACACACATGAGTGTAGGTGATCCCAGGTCAGCCTCCGTAAGATGCAGATACACCATATAAAACCACACAAAGCTGCTGTGAAACTAATCAGCCACATATTACGAGGCCAACCACAGAGCATTCTATAGCGTGTCATTAATCATAATGGCAACGACAAGACCTACTGTGCTGCACAGCACTATGGCATGGGAAGTACTGCACCTACAGAAATAGCACCTGTTCATCCAGATAGGGTCTTGAAGAACCCAAATCCACTCCCACCTCTCCCCCCAACAGGTACACTTAGTAATATATCCATGTACACTACAGGGCCCCTGTAATAACAAGTATGCAGGTACAAGCTGCACTCTCTAAAGCCATACATACAGCTTTCATGGGACCTATCAACATCCCAGGGTGTATCCTACACAAATGTAAGAACAATCAGCTATCCACATACACATTATGTTCAATCATAGCTCCATGTCAGGCTGTGTACACACCAAATGGTGCACAACAACATTTATCACACCCCACAAAGGGGGAGACACCATTCATAATGGGAAATAGTGCACAACTACCCTGCTGAGTCTGGTCTGTAAGGCTATGAATCATGATCAACATATTTGATGAACTCAGTACAGATGCAGATGAGAGTAGGGTTGATTCACACTGCATATCATGACCTTACCAGGTCGTAGGAAACCATCACCCATACTGTGTTCCAGCTACACTCAGTAACCTAGGTGTATATTCCTATGTGACAGGAGTGGTTGGCAACTGGACTGCTGGCAGAACCAACACTACAGAACATGTCTGACTAATACATGCACATCAAACCAGTGCCAGCCACAGTAATACAGGGTTCATTCCTGGTACTCCACCTCTTTGTTATCTATACCACACAGACTAACACAGAAGGCATCAGCCTATTGATGTTTGCAAATGACTATGAACTATGAGCAATAATTGACTCAATGTGTGCTCCGTTCAACATACAGAAGGGCCTTTGTGTGTCAGATGTGTGGTGTGTGACGTATGGCCACAATATTACAGCTAAGTATTGCATTGTCATCCCCTATGTTAAAAACCCTGTACCCATGAACTACCACCTAGGCAGCGGTCAACATAATGACAACTGTATGGGATGTAGCTGGACAGTAGTCTTTCCTTTGATAGTTACTTCACCACATCAGTCAGGTAGTCGTATGTGCCACCCTTAGTCATGACAGGGTACCATCCAGGAATATAAAGATAATTGCTCAGCCATACTCAACACTCCTGTGACCCATAATAGATCACATATTTCCTTTAAGGGTTATTGCCCATGTGTAGATGGCCTACATTGCCCTTCCCAATCCCTAGCTGTACTATGTAGAATGCAGCCTACCCTGAATAAAGCCATGCCCAACCCAGAGGTGTTGGACATGCTACACTTAACACATCCTGATCCCAAATAAACACATACTTCATGGACATCCACCTTTCTAGTGCAAAGATCAAAACATGGCTGACAAATCTCTGTCCCATGCACTTAACATACTCTTGCCATACTATGCATCCCAGTCCAGTGAAGCTGCACATCGCCCCTCTCTGTGACATGTTGTGATGACCGCATGCCAAATATATCAGTAACCCTGTGGATCAGTTCTGTGGCACTGCTTGAAGTGGCCACTGAAACTTACCTGTCTGTTGCCTACAGCTAGGTAACCTGCCTGCCTAGGCTCATAAATGGCCCAGGGCATATAGCCTACTAGGTCACTATGACCATACATGCTATAGTTGATATCCAACCCTGCAAATACCATCAGGCTAGATATTGTCCCATGTGTTACACATGTGCAACACAGGCAATACATGGCAGGATGCTACACAGCTGTACAGTGCCATGTAGATTTATATGGCAGAACACATACATGCTTGCAAGTTTGCAGGGTCACAGGTCATGTCCCTAATGGTTATGTATGACTATATATGTGACATATACACAGCATTAAGGATGATTGCATTAATGTGAACACATCCAGGCATGTGCTGATAGGTAAAGTCACCAGTACAGGAAAACAGACATGCTCACATCAAGACAACATCCACATGGAGTATGAGCAATGTCATCACATGACACACATATATGGCGATTACATCACATCACCAGTAAGCGTCAAATGTGTGTGATTTATACATATCAGTGGTGTTAGTGTCATGTAGATTTGCAAAGACTTATTTGTAATTTTAATAAATATGATACACTGGTATGTTCAGTTGTACTTTTGTACTTCTCTGTGAGTTACTGTGACCTGTCTCCATCATTATGTCTTCCAAGGTATGCCATGTAGCAGGCTGCCAGCATACACCCATTTGGAGGATGAGATCTTTGTCCCATACCTCCTCAACAACCATACAACACTCTTCAGCCATGTGCCACAGGATGCACAGTAGCTGGATGCCCTGTGGGAGGAACTCCGCAGGAGGGTAAATGATGTTGGCGGTCACAATCACACCTATCAGCAGTTGCGCCAACACTGCTCCAACCTCATAAGATGGGTGAAACAGCATGCTAATGCAATTGCCAGGGAACAAGGTGCAACAGGTGGGGGACCACTCACCCAGCCCCCACTCACATGTACCAAGGAGCTACTGGCCAACCCGGGGACACCTGCAGACCTCCATCCACAAGCTTTAGCTGGTATTGTGGAGGTGGGTGTCTCTCAACCACCGAGCCTGGAGTTGCCTGGTAAGTCAGTACTGCACATATAACACAACTATATTTCACATAGTTACATGTGTTACTGTACAATATGTAATGTAACATCATATGCAAGGCATGTATTCACACATGCCACATACTATAGTCCGCTACTCTATGTATGCACAGATGTGCATACTCCATAGTATAGTGTATTGTACTGGCTTATGTGCTAACATGGACATTGCACCCTGTAGCTATCAAACAGGTGTGGTTAATGATCTTACTGCTGTGACACTCCTGTTTAGGTACCTCTGGCATTTTGTAGTGACAGCAGCCTGTGTCAGGTTAGATTGTTATTATTTACCAGGCTTGATAATGCACAGATCATATTAATTGCATGCTATCTGCCATAACACATGTACACATAATGTATGGTGGTCCTGTTAACAGACACTGGTCAGACCTGCAATGCATCACAGTGGTTACCCATGTGAAACAATTGAAGACTATATGAAACACCTACACTAAACCTTCCAAACTGTCATTGCCAGATGTGTGGACAACTGTGAATACAATGGTGGAGCTGTGTTTCACTGTAGGGACAGGTACTACATATCAGCATTACACATGTTCGGAATACAAACAGTACTGTCCAAAGAGCATACGTGTGCACACACTCTAAATGTGCTGTAGCTGGAGTATGACCGGCCCACAGGATACACCCTTGTGGATTATATCCTTGCTATGAATGTTACACAATGTCATGTGCTATCTGACATGCCCATGACATGTAGTGGGCTGACTGCAACACTGCTCAATTATCCTGCAAAACATGATGTCTCACATCCCATACATACCACCCTTTGTCTGCATAACCCTGTCCTCAGTGGAGCATATGGCATCTATGGGTGTATGTTATATGGGATAACACTTACATGCAAAATAAGATGGCCATCACCACCATTGGACAGAACATATGTACACATGGCCATGGAGGATGGCCAGAGACATGAATCAACACACACAGTAGAAGTGATGTACATATGTGTACACCCCATTGTACATTGGCTCGACACAATACAACTATGGCCTTTGTGTAATGCTGATATTGCAGATGTGAAACACTAAACATCATACAGGCTTGTGCACAGCTTGTGTAGGCATAACATGAAACCACCACATTACATGTCTTGAACATCTTGAGTGTGTCACGACATGAAAGCATTCACCTATACAGTATCCAAATACATACATAGGTTCATAGGTAGGTACTAGGCTATCTGCCTGAGGGCATTTATAAGCCTAGCCAGAGTGTGTCAGCTTTCACCACCCCATTGATTAATTAACTGAGCCTCTGTCAAGAAGAGCCAATGAAGTGATCTCAGGGATGTATTTTCTGTTACCCATTCACTCGTCAAGGTTTCTCTTGAAGAGTGTTAGTGAGGGGCTTTGCCTAATGTAGTTAGGAATTTTGTTCCAAAGCATGGGGAGTCTCTGTGACAGAAATCTATCCCTCCAGCATGTTCCATTTATTGTTGTGGCAAAGTTTAGCTCACTAGAGTGAGTGGCTTGCAGTGACTTGGGTTTCTTTAGGTGGAGCATGTCCATCAATTCTGAGTTGGACATGGCTTTGCAAGACAGGCAAAGATCACCTATGAGTAAGCGATATGCCACTGAGTACAGCTGGAGTTTTTCCAGTCGGGCTGCATAGGGCATATGTTTGAGGCCAGTAATCCTCTTGGTGAGGTACTTTTGTGGTCCTTCCAGCTGTTGGAAGTATCTTGTGAGGTACATCCCAAACGGGGCATTGTACTCTATGATGGGTCTGATGAGTGACGAGTAGAGGGGCACTATAACCTCTTTGCTTCTAGATGCGAACCCTTTAGTAATTAGATGGTCTACATAGAAGGATTTCCTAACTACTTTGGCAATATGATTATCAAAGGAGAGAGTACTATCTACCTGGGTCCCCAGAGCTCTTATTACCTCTTCTGTATTAAGGGGGCTGCCACCTATGTGGTAATTCATGGGTGTTTTGTTTTTCCCAAATGGGATGACTATGAATTTTTTGGCATTTAGCTTGAGACCATGACTTTGACACCAGGTGTCCATCTCAGCAAGGCCCTTTTGGAGAATGTCTGCGTCAGCCGGAGAGTCAATTATGGCTCCCAGTTTGCAGTCATCAGCGAACTTGGTTAGCAATAGTCCTCCTGTGTTTGCCTGTATTTCTGAGAAGTATATGCCGAACAGTAGGGGTCCCAGGACCAAGCCTTGTGGGACACCACTTGTGACTGGTTTAGAGTTGAACCTGGAGCCCGCTATTCTTACAGTCTGAGTTCTGTCTGTAAGCCAGTTGGCAACCCATCTCGTGACATAGGGGTTTATGTTCAGGCTGGTGAGTTTTTCTATAATTTCCGAGTGGGGAATGGTGTCAAAAGCCTTGGCGAGGTCAAGCTAGGCTGTGTGAACTACCTTCCCCTCATCGATGGCCTTGGTGACTGTCTCGAAGAAGTCAACCAGGTTTAGTAGGCATGATCTGCCCTTAACAAAGCTGAACTGGGTCAGGTCAAGTGTTTGGATGTTCCCAATGTCTTTTTTAATGAGTTCCATGATGATGCGCTCCATAGTCTTGCAGACCAGGCTAGTCAGGCTTATGGGGCGATAGTTACCAGGGTCAGTTGTGGCCTCTCCTTTGTGGAGCAGAATAACCATTGCTGTGTGCCATTCTATGGGCATGTAGCCTGTGGAGAGGCTGAGGTTGAACAGTGTGTTTAGGTGGGGGGTTAGTTTGGTCTGTAGTTCATGCAAGACGCAGCCTGGGACACCATCTGGCCTCATTGATGCTATGCTTTTAGCTTTTGAAAGGGCTGTTTTCACCTGTGCATCTGTGATTTCCGAGACACTACACTTTTCTGGTATTGTTATGGGCCTTTTTGGGGGTGAGAGGGGGTTGAAGTTTGCACTGAATCTATCTGCCAGGATGCTGGCAATATCAGTGGGTTCAGTACATTTTGTGTTATTTTGCACTAGCTCAGAGCATATCTGTGAGTTGCCACTTAGATTCTTACATTTTGCGTTAGCTCAGAGCATATCTGTGAGTTGCCACTTAGATTCTTACATAGATAAAGATGGCTTTGTGGTTATCTTTCAAATCCTTGGCTATTTTTCTTTCAAAGTTAGCCTTGGAGGATTTTATGAGTGACCTTAGTTTCTTACTGATACTGATCAGGGATGTATTTCCTTCTTGGGATTTGCTTTTTTTCTGAACTAGTTTCCTCCTTCTATTGTATAGCCTGTTCATGGCAGGGGTCCACCAGACTGGTTTCCTTCTCTTAGGGAGTGAGTCTTGGTTTTGCTAGGGAGGGCACGATCCATGCATCCTTGTAGGTGCTCATAGAGTGCATTTGTAAAGGTTCCTGCATCTTGGACACTGTTATTCTTTAGCGTGGGGGCTGTGAAACTTACCACCTCTGTCTTAAGTAAGGTGAAGTTTGCTACAGAAAAGTTTTTCACTGTGGTTTCCTTGGTTGGAGGTGGTGGTGTGGTGTTGACATCCAGAGTGATTAGTTTATGGTCTGATCTAACCAGTGATGGGTTGACCTCTGGTGTGGAACACCTGTCTCCCATGTTGGTGATGACCAGGTCATTCACATCAACATGAACAATGACAGAGTCATATTTGTACTTGTTCTGGAGTGACCTGAGTGCTTGTTTTATATGGTGGATTCTGGCTCCCGACAGGCAGCTAACAGTAACCTTCTCCTAGTCCAGCCTAGTGAGTGGGACATCAGTGTGTCTGACTATAGAGTCACCTATTACTAGTGTGTTAGGTATGTTATTTCGCCTTAAGGGCTGTGATTGTGCAGCACGCTGATTTTGTGTTTAATGTGTTGTCTGGTTTGTGATGGGAGGTGCAGGTTTTTTGGGTGTCTGCTTTGGAGGTCTGAGATGCTTTTGCAGGTGTTTATTTAGAGACTCTGAGTATGATTTTGTGTATTTATGTGTATTTTTTGCTAGTGCTGGTTTAGTATGTCTATGTGAGGCTGGAGGTCTGGTGCAAGTGTTAACCTTCTCCTCGTGACTGCCTGTTCCAGTCTTGGGTGGAGAGAGTTTAGCCTCCAGTTTAGCTATATAATTGCATCTCTCACATATGTTAATGTTTTGTGGTAGGAGGTGAGGGCTGTCTGTGTACACGAGGCAGTTGTAATATTGCCCTAGGATACCCAGGTTCACTAGCTGGACTGGAGAGTATACCTGAAATTGAACTTTGGTCATGCCTGAAAAGCAGGGTGAGCTGCTCAGTCGCTTGGTTGGTGAGGGGTGAATAATGAGCCTTGCCCTGCTGGGCAATCAAGTGCTGGGGTATATTAGTGCTTGCTATCAGGTCTGAACAAGTGCTGGACTGTAGGATGCTTTTTAAGTGTTAGGTTGAGAGTTAGACTACTTTCAAGGGAAAAACTGAAGAGGAGACTTGGTGGAGCTGGGATAAATTTAGCCCTAGCTAACCAGTGCTGCCTGGACGTGCAAAAGCATTTTTTACAGCAGGGAAATGAAAGAGAGAAATTAGCCCAAAATGACCTATAAACTACTAATGTCTGGGCTAGAACCACTCCTCCAGGGACAGATGGCTGCACAAAGCTCTCTCTCTCTCACAGATGAACAGAGAAACCTCCCTCTATCCAAGTAAGGTATGGGCAACTCAGAAAATTGTAGCACAACCCTGAATTCAGCACTAGCCTGAAAACTGGACTATACTAGCTTAGAAAGGTGGGAAACAAGGAATTTTTTAAAGATAAACCAAAAAGAGTAAAAAATACACTTAAAACAGCTTTACATGACTACAAACAGTAAAAATACACTTAAAACAGCTTTAGATGACTACAAGAAATCAGAAAAGGCTTTTAAACAAATTACCCAATTAGCCAGTAAAAAAATCTCAAAACTGAGCCCTGTTCCTGTAGTCTTCAATCAGACACATTCTAACTGCACACTCCTGCCACTGGGGTGCAGGGGAACCTTCTCCAAAAAAGAAGGCCTGGATTAGTGCTCAAGTTATACAAACAAAGCTAGATTCAGCAGGCCTGGATCTAGTCTATGCTACAGCAAACAAGATGCACCAATTTCAGTAAGAAACAGCTCAAATTTGCAGGCACTATAAGCCTTTAACCAAAAATTCCCAGCTCAGAAGGGCAGAGTCCAGCCTCTCCTGCCACAAGAGTGCAGACCATGAACCTTCTTAATGCAAAATAACTGGCCTGAAGCCCAAGTGCTTAAACTAGAACTAATACACTTTTAGAATAACAGACACGGAGCCCTCAATCAGCAGTTCCCAACTTAGAAGGATGTAAGCTACCTGTCCTGCCACAACAGTGCAGACCACAAACCTTCTTAATGTAAAACAACTGGTCTATAGCCCAAGTGCTTAAACCAAAAGGCTTAGGATGATAGCTACACTTTAATCAGGTTACTACCAAGCAGTAATAATTACAATTGAATACTTTTAAGAAGGCCTGGATTAGTGCTCAAGTTATGCACACAAAGCTAGATTCAGCAGGCCTGGATCTGGTCTATGCTACAGCAAACAAGGCGCACCAATTTCAGTAAGAAGCAGTTAAAATATGCAGGCACTATAAGCCCTTAACCAGAAATTCCCAGCTCAGAAGGGCAGAGTCCAGCCTCTCCTCCCACAAGAGTACAGACCACGAACCTTCTTAATGTAAAATAACTGGCCTGAACCCAAGTACTTAAACCACAACTAATACACTTTTAGAGAAACAGACCCTGAGCCTTCAATCAGCAGTTCCCATCTTAAAAGGATGAAAGCTACCTGTCCTGCCACAACAGTGCAGGCCACAAACCTTCTTAATGTAAAACAACTGGTCTGAAGCCCAAGTGCTTAAACCAAAAGGCTTAGAATGATAGCTGCACTTTAATCAGGTTACTACCAAGCAGTAATAAATACAATTGAATACTTTTAAGAAGACCTGGATTAGTGCTCAAGTTATGCCAACAAAACTAGATTCAGCAGGCCTGGATCTAGTCTATGCTACAGCAAACAAGGTGCACCAGTTTCAGTAAGAAACAGTTCAAATATGCAGGCACTATAAGTCTTTAACCAGAAATTCCCAGCTCAGAAGGGCAGAGTCCAGCCTCTCCTCCCACAAGAGTGCAGACCAGGAACCTTCTTAATGTAAAATAACTGGCCTGAAGCCCAAGTGCTTAAACCAGAATTATATGTGTTGTGCAACATACACATACAACCACATCAGGCCACAGATACAGTACATTCACCTTGCTGATGTCAGACATCACTGTCATGCCTGCTCCTCATGTGTGTGAGGTACACAGATGGCATGTGGGACATAGAGTATTGCTAAGTTAGCCATGTTTGGGTATAGTTGCCCGGCATCAGTAATATGGTTGCAGATGTGCAGGAGTGTCATCCGTATACCCTTCTGTGACCTGTGTCACACATTCCACATTAAGGTTTAGTGTGTATACACCTCAGTGATGTGGGTCACATTCCACATTAGATATGTATTGTATGTGAACGTAGTCATGGCTATGAACTGTGTCAGTAGCTCACACTGTATAACAATTGTGAAGCCACATGATGCCCTGCAATGGCTATGCACATCAGCTCAATGTGCAGTATGTCACTGCATATTTGTAGAGCAGACAGACAACATTGCGTCAGCTGAAGGCCCTTGTTAGTATAACACGTCCCTGCATTGGGACACCTTTCCCGTACTGTAGATTGGAAAGGACACCATTGTGTTACTTATGTATGCATGTCATTCAACATGTCAGCAGAAGACATGTCATACTATATGTGATTGGCAAGGTCATACGCCACACATCAGGCCGGTGTACTGTAAACCTGTGCAGGTCTGTGGCACTATTGCAAAGTAGGGACTGCCATGTCAAACATGTGTGTGCAGCCACATGCACAATGTCTATAGACTCAGCTCAGGGGTAGACGGAATAATGTTGAACAGACATGCACTGCTTTGGGGGAGATATGCTAGCTAGGGCAAAGGCAAACATAGTATGCAGTCGACATACCCTTCTACTCATGTTCTCACACATAGGGGCAGTGGCCAACACAAAGCATCAGTGGCAGATGTACAAAGGTCAGCGATGGTCTGTTAACATGTGGTGCATGTTGCACACACCATGGCAGTGTGGTGCAAAGGTGCAAAGTGCATGCATTGTGTTGCAGGTATGGGGCATAGGCTACTAACACAAATGGTGCAATACAGGTATGTATGCTAACCACCACTATAATTGTGTAAGGTGCATGCCATCTGCTATAACACATGCATGCTGTTGTGTGCAACTCAGGGATGTATGATAATTACCACTATAATTGTCTAAGATGAATGCCATCTGCCATATCACCTGCATGTAGCATGTGTCAGTGTGTGTCTGTTTGTGTCTTTGTGTGTCTGTGTGTGTCTGTGTGTGTGTGTGTCTGTGGTCTGTGTCTGTGTGTGTCTGTGTGTCTGTGTCTGTTTGTGTGTCTGTGTGTGTCTGTGTGTGTGTACGTCTGTGTGTGTGTGTTTGTGTATTTGTGTCTGATATAACTTGTAATGTACAGTTCTTGTCTTCCCCTCACAGGTGTTGATGAAGGTGCGTTGCCCTTCTGTGGTCCACCTGATGTTAGTGTCCCCACACACTCTAGCAGTGATGATGATAGTATGATTGAGGCACAGGCAGGGTTATCAGGTGCTGAATCTGTGCCATTGGTTGACATTCCACCGGTATCCCCCTCATCCTTGCACACAGTTTCCCTGCCTACACATGCCCCATCACCACCGGCCATAGACGAAGGACAGTTGCTGAGTGGTAGCATGAAACAGGGAAGTTTGAAGACTATGGAATGTGTGCCTGCACACCATGATCCCAGTCAACTGACTGGTGATGTCCCATACAGGCATGTGCCAATGCTGCTCGTAGGAGGACCACTGGCCAACATGCCCCTGCGAGACAAATCGCATCAGCTAGAGTCACCAGATGCATGTTTTGGGCTGTAATGGAGGCACAGGCATGTGCTGAATGGCACAACAGAGACGGTCTGAGGCTTCAGAGGGCTGCTGTCCGTTCATTAACTGACAACATCCAGGCACTTGCAAATGCTCACCATCATCTTGCAGATATTTTGGATAGATGATTGGGTGACATGATGGTAGTCCTTGACTGTGGCATGTCAATCCTCGAGCGTGGAATGTCTGTACTGGAACATCTGGTGGGAGTGAGGTGTTGGGCACGTGGACGTAGGCCAGCTACATCACCTGTTGAAGGTCTACATGAACATGCTACAGCACATGCCCGCTCCCATAGTGGTGGTAGCAGCAGCAGTACAGCTGGTGCTGTGCAGTCCACACCAGGACACAGCAGGCCATGTGCATGTGGTCCTGAACGGTCCCAGCAGGGACACGATTCCAGTGGACATGTGTCATCAGACAGTACCCAATCTGGACCTCTGCCTGGTAGTGCCCGTGCAACCCCTGGCAGGCGCAGGTCACGTGGCCGTGGCCAGACACCGTGAACTGTGAACCCTGCCTTGTACAGTCTGCAGCTGTCCATAATATCCCTGTGTAGGCCAGCCACATGCCAGACCTGTGTGCATGCATACACACACACACACACACACACACAGGAAACAAATGTAGGGCACCTCAACACACACACTCATAACATCCACACACGCCCAATGATATCCAAGGCTCTAACACACACATGTTGTCATCCAATGGTGAAGCCTAGCCCTCTGGCAAACATTATCACCCTGTGCATATGATGATGCCTGTGCTGCATCCCTGTCATCCACACCATCGGTGCAGGGACATGCTCATATGGTCTGATGCACAGGGTGAACATACTATGTAGACAATTGTAGATTAATATTGTTGAGTAGTGTTGATAGGCAGCAGACATACCATGTATTCCAGTTTTAGAATGCATTTTGTACGTTTGATAGTATGTATCATGTGTAACAACACTAACAGCATGTTGATCTTGACATTCTGCCTTCTTCTTTCAGGTGTAGTTGCATGTGCCGGGGGATGTCGGTGTTTGCAGTTAGTGTCCCATATGTACATGTTGACTACTCACAGGTCTGTATGACAATACCTGCATGCACTTTGTAGCTTCCACATCTCCCATATTTCAATTATGTTTACTGTTCTAATGCTCCAAGAGCATGATAGTTGTGTAGTAAGCTACTGTGTTCAGAGCTGTCACATCCATAGTGGGTGACATCACAGGTATAGTTACCTGGAGTGGGGAGGAGGTAAAAGAGTGGTATGGTGGATGACAAGGGTAAAGGACAGTGGAAATAGTGTCTTCTCATTGGGAAGCAGTAATACCCACTGCCATGACAGCATGCAAACACAGATACACCCACATACTCAGGGATTCACAGAATTAGTAACTCACACTCTGACACACACACACACACACACACACAGTTTCCAGTGTTCAGATGAGAACCCCCTGCCTATGTGCAAATCATCATTATAGCACTACGCAATTACAAGATGCACCACAGAGATTACACATGTACAGGTAGTCGGAATGGCTTACGATCGAGGACAACGACAGGGATACTACAGTGCAGTGAGTATATGTGGGGAGGGGGGTTCATCAGTTGGCTATGTAACAACAGTTCACACCCCATGGTGTACATCTTAACAGGTGGTTAGAATGCCCGTCTTAGATTGATGATATCAGCCAGGATATTAGATTGCATTGAGTGGATGGGGGGAGGGGGCATTAACATTTCACTATGGTAAAATACAGCTTCACTCCAGGGACCGGACAGCCATACACATGCACGCACACACACACACACACACACACACACACACACACACACACACACACACACACACACACACACACTGTGGCATTCACAAAGATATACACCTATGTCACACACATACAGACACTTAACATGTGTGAGATTCAACCACCTGCCTATGCCTTTCCTTCTACACTTCACTCTGTACTGATGTCAACAACAGTGTTCAGGAGAGTGAAAACATGTGGGATGTATTTCCAACCATACGTGACATATATGGACACACAAACCCACACATGCCAGTACTGTGAATCAAACACCTGCCTATCTCATGATAGGTATTACAGAAGTACAGCAGTATCGCATTCGCTACAATACTGTACTGACTCTTTCCTTTGCCAACTGTGCTGATATATGCACAATATATGCACAGGGGAGGTATTACTGTTACAGGTGTCAAGAGGTTTGCCTTCACTGTCACCCTTAATGCATTCTACATTGTCGGTCTTCCACTTCAATTAACAAAACCTGACCTTAGCAGTTACACAGGTGATTGTAGGAATGATTGTAACACCAGTAAGCTGTCATCAGTAAAAATGAATCTGCAAAGTAGCCCCACCACTTAGTAGTCATGTCCAAACATCTGTCCATACCTCATGTACAGCTTACTGTACTTAGAGCATATCACCATATAACGTTGGCAATGTTGAGGCTGTATTACAACAGCATGATGTACTAAGACAACAGTCATCTTCAAACATTAGACACTGCACACACATGGAATCTACACAAAAATCAATACATGCGCACATATGCAGTCTACATCAGTAAGTACACTAGAGGGTCAAGAGGATACATTCCACACATTCCCCATGCCATCTGTGAGACATAGTCGAGCATTACACCATAATGGATGTTGTATTCATGTACTGGTAGAACACAACCACCTTCACCAAGTAGCCAAGTGTACATATATGACAACAGCACATATCAACAAGACACACACAGCATTATTCCATGTCATGCTCTTACAAACTGTTACTTGACAGTGCCATGGTGAAGCCAGGGCACTGTAAGGATCAACAGTTAGCACATCATATTTGCCACACACACTGCATGTTTACTGGAAGAGTGCCAGCAATGTGCTATGTTAGGCTAGGCAGTACACTCATTCAAGCATGTGCAAGGTCTGTGGCTTGTAAACATCTCACCCCAGCATGTACTGGCTATTGTGGTACTAAGGCTAATGTCCCAACAGCACACAGCATGCATGGCTTGCAGTTGTTGACATGGGGTATATGTAGGAGCTGTGGCCTCACATGGCTGTACATGTCATGAACATATCACCTGTGACTACTCAGGAACATACAGAGCAGAGCTGGATTTCCCTGAGTCTGTCATTACAGGCCTTGTGTAGGTCCTATGATCCTGTTATTTGGGTATGTTTGTAGGCATTGCATTAGGTGGACATGTCCAATGACATACATGCCACATGAGGTGTTGTATGATCTGATAGGTGTCATGGGTGACCAGTAGAGAGGGAATATTATATCTGTTAACATAGATATAAAACCTTATATTCTGTTAGCATGCTATCTGGAATGTGCATGTGTGTAATGACTGTAGCCACCTGTATACAGAAAGGATAACGGAAGGTATGGTAATGTCATTTATGTTGTATGAGTGTGGGATGTACATATCCAGGGCAGGTACAGTTATGTCATATCCAACCATGAGGGTGTTGTTTACTGGTGTACAGCAACAGTCAACTGTGTTAATGCTGACAACATTCGAGGGACCCTGGTATGTGTACAACTGACCTGGTTACAAACAGTGGTATTATTGCATTGCATAACACATTATGCAGCTGTGTCTGTACATGGGTACTTTGCACAGTTGATGTAGGCCTAGGTACAGTCCACCAATCGAAGGTTATCTGGTGGTCTACCATACTATGTCATACCACATATGGATGTGTGTTGATAGTCTGGAGACAAGGTGGTGGATGTATATGAGGATACAACCTAGACTACAGTGTTTGCCACTGTCACCTGTACCTGACTCTTCTGTGATGAGTTATTTCAGAGTAGTGGTCTTTACATGTGAGTAGCCTTTATGAATATGTAGCGACTCCCACCTGGAATGGTCCATACCACTGTTATGGCTCACATGTCTGGATCTGAGTTATATGGTGGTAGTGCAATTGTGCACTACAGAGCCTTCAGCCAGGTGTTCCTCACTGCACAGATGTCAGTATTCCCCATTGTAGGTTCTACATTGAGCAAATGGATTATTAAAGCCACACATCTAACACTGGTTAGCATAAGCATCCAATGCAATTGTCTTGTAGGTGTCAGGATGTTACTTCTATGTATAGGACATTTGCCTTGGAATGCAGCTATATGGATAAATGCCACCCAGGTATTATCCACACACACATGAAACATGGATGCATGTGCTCTGTGTTGAAGGCTTGTTGTTCAGTCATGACAGCCCTAAATGATAGACACTGGACAACCTTATAATAACAGCAGGACATTGGCCCGTTGTTTTGGTCTAGCAGTTGCCACATGTACCATGACATATCTGAGAGTGGCAGTAATGTGCTTGGTAGCAAATGCCTCATGTAAGGTGACAGACAGCAGCAGGAATTGTGTATATGACCAATGTGAGATATACTTAGGATAGCAGTCCTGCTAATAATGACAACT